>NC_091330.1:20795581-21095581 GCF_038502225.1 Cherax quadricarinatus | reverse complement strand
GAAACCAGCAATCCTACCATCATGCAAAACAGTTACAGGTTTCTGTTTCACAGTCATACTGGCAGGACAGTAGTACTTCCCTGGATGGATGCTGTTTACCAACCTACTACCAACAATATATCCCTCCAAACTGCCAATATCCCAAACCCCTCCTTTAGAGTGCAGGCATTGTACTTCCCATTTCCAGGACTCAAGTCTGGTTATATAAAATAACCGGTTTCCATGAATCCCTTCATTAAATATTACCCTGCTCACACTCCAACAGCTCGTCAGGTCCCAAATACCATTTGTCTCAATTCACTCCTATCTAAGACACTCACGCACGCTTGCTGGAAGTCCAAACCCCTCGCCCACAACACCTCCTTTGCCCCCTCCCTCCAACCTTTTCGTGGATGACCCCTACCCCGCCTTCTTTCCCCTACAGATTTATACGCTCTCCATGTCATTCTACTTTGATCCATTCTCTCTAAATGACGAAACCACCTCAACAAACCCTCTTCAGCCCTCTGACTAATACTTTTATTAACTCCACACCTTCTCCTAATTTCCACACTCCGAATTTACTGCATAATATTTACACCACACATTGCCCTTAGATAGGACATCTCCACTGCCTCCAACTGCCTCCTCGCTGCAGCATTTACAACCCAAGCTTCACACCCATATAAGAGTGTGGGTACTACTATACTTTCATACATTCCCTTCTTTGCCTCCATAGATAACATTTTTTGCCTCCACATATACCTCAATGCACCACTCACCTTTTTTCCTTCATCAATTGTATGATTAATCTCATCCTTCATAAATCCATCAGCTGACATGTCAACTCCTAAATATCTGAAAACATTCACTTCTTCCATACTCCTCCTCCCCAATTGGATATCCAATTTTTTCTTTAAATCATTTGATACTCTCATCACCTTACTCTTTTCTATGTTCACTTTCAACTTTCTACCTTTACACATTCTCCCAAATTCCTCCACTGACCTTTGCAATTTTTTTTAGAATCTCCCATAAGCACAGTATCATCAGCAAAAAGCAACTGTGTCACTTCTCATTTTGTATTTAATTCCCCATAATTTATTCACACCCCTCTCCCAAACACCCTACCATTTACTTCTCTTACAACCCCATCTATAAATACTATATTAAACAACCATGGTGATGTTACACATCCCTGTCCAAGACCTACTTTTACCAGGAAGTAGTCTTCCTCTCTTCTACACACCCTAACCTGAGCCTCACTATCCTCATAAAATTTCTTTACTGCATTTAGTAACTTACCACTTATTCCATATACTTGCAACATCTGCCTCATTGCTTCCCTATCCACTCTCTCATATGGCTTTTCTAAATCCATAAATGCAATAAAAACTTTCCTACCTTTATCTAAATACTGCTCACATATATGCTTCAATGTAAACACTTGATCTACACATCCCCTACCCACTCTAAAACCTCCTTGCTCATCTGAAATTCTACATTCTGTCTTACCTCTAATTCTTTCAATAATAACCCTACAGTACACTTTTCCTGGTATACTCAGTAAACTTATTCCTCTATAATTTTTACAATCTCTTTGGTCCCACTTCCCCTTATATAAAAGGACTATGCACACTCTCCGCCAATCCCTAGGTACCTTTCCCTCTTTCATACATTTATTAAACAAAAATACCAACCACTCCAACACTATATCCCCCCCTGCTTTTAACATTTCTGTCACGATCCCGTCAGTTCCAGCTGCTTTACCCCCTTTCACTCTACGTAATGCCTCACGCACCTCCCCCACACTCACATCCTGCTCTTCTTCACTCCTAAAAGATGGTATTTCTCCCTGGCCAGTGCATGAAATTACCGCCTCCCTTTCTTTGTTGATATTTAAAAGTTCCTCAAAATATTCTCGCCATCTACCCAAAACCTCCATCTCCCCATCTACTAACTCTCCTACTTTGTTTTTAACTGACAAATCCATTTGTTCCCTAGGCTTTCTTAACTTGTTTAACTCACCCACCCTCCTATAACCACAAACTTCTGCCCCACATTCTAATACTGCATTTTTAAAACCATTCAAACCCTCTTCAACCCCCCAACTACTCATACGTGCACCAGCTCACCTTTCTGCCAATAGTTGCTTATATTTCACCTGAACTTCCTCCTCCCTTAGTTTATACACTTTCACCTCCCTCTTACTTGTTGTTGCCATTTTCCTCTTATCCCATCTACCTCTTACTCTATCTGTAGCTACAACTAGATAATGATCCGATATATCAGTTGCCCCTCTATAAATGTGTACATCCTGGAGCCTACCCATCAACCTTTTATCCACCAATACATAATCTAACAAACTACTTTCATTACGTGCTACATCATACCTTGTATATTTATTTATTCTCTTTTTCATAAAATATGTATTACTTATTACCTAACTTCTTTCTACACATAGCTCGATTAAAGGCTCCCCATTTTCATTTACTGCTGGCACCCCAAATTTACCTACTACTACCTCCACAACATTTTTACCCACTTTAGCATTAAAATCCCGAACCACAAGTACTCTCACACTAGGTTCAAAACTCCCAATGCATTCACTCAACATTTCCCAAAATCTCTCTCTCCTCCATACTTCTCTCTTCCCCAGGTGCATATACGCTTACTATAACCCACTTCTCACATCCAACCTTTATTTTACTCCACATAATCCTTGAATTAATACATTTATAGTCCCTCTTTTCCTGCTATAGCTTATCCTTCAACATTATTGCCACTCCTTCTTTAGCTCTAACTATATTAGAAACCCCTGTCCTATTCCCATTTATTCCTCCCCACTGAAACTCACCCACCCCCTTCAGCTTTGTTTCACTTAAAGCCAGGACATCCAGCTTCTTCTCATTCATGACATCCACAATCGTCTCTTTCTTATCATTCACACAACATCCATGCACATTCAGACTTTCCACTTTGACAATTTTCTTCTTCTTATTCTTTTTAGTAATTATTGCAGGAAAAGGGGTTACTAACCTATTGTTCCTGGCATTTTAGTTGACTTTTACAACATGCATGGCTTAGGGAGGAGAGATTCTTATTCCACTTCCCCATGGATATAAAAGGAAAAGTACTAAGAACAAGAACTAAGATAAAATCAAAGAAAACCCAGATGAGTGTGTATAAATAAACGTGTACATGTATGTTTAGTGTGACCTAAGTGTAAGTAGAAGTAGCAAGACGTACCTGTAACCTTGCATATTTATGAGACAGACGAAAGACTCCAGCAATCCTATCATCATGTAAAACAATTACAGGCTTTCGTTTTAGACTCACTTGGCAGGATGGTAGTATCTCCCTGGGTGGTTGCTGTCTAGTAACCCCTTCTCCTGTATATATTACTAAATATAACAGGAGAAACTTTCATTTTTCCTTTTGGGTCACCCCGCTTCTGTGGGATACGGCCAGTGTGTTGAAAGAAAGAAAGATTATTATAATAATGATAGAGCTTCATTTCCCTAAATTAATATTAATAATAATATATAATACATATGCTTTATGTATTAATAATAATAATACATAATGCATACATAATAATTCAGAATGCTGCTGCTAGTTGGCACAACTGATGCCAAAACATCTAGTACACATGTTTACATCACTGTGGGAGCAGTTCTCTCATGCTTACTTGCATTTTTTTACAGTCATTTGACCAAATTTCTTTTTTCTTACCATGGGTCCCAAGAAAATAAGTGCAAAGGACAGTGCTGAGAAGAAAGAGGATGATTTCCATGGACTTAGCCAGGCAATACCAGCTTAGTACATCTATGATATGTAGATACTAAAGATGTATCAGTGATTAAACAAAACAAATTGTATCAATTAAGTTCAGTGATTAAAAAAAACAAATTGAATCAGTTAAGTTCAGCGATTAAACAAAACAATGTTGTTGACATCATATGCTGCACCGTCAACCTCCCCAACCCTCAACCTCACCCACTATCTCTGCTCCAAGTGTATAAGTACATACAGTAAGGCCCCGCTTTACGGCGTTTTGCCTTACGGCGTTCCACTAATATGGCGATGTAAAATTATGACCAAAATTTGCTATACGGCAAGCGGTCTTTTAAATACAGCGCCCCCCACCCAGCTTGTTTACATTTTCCGTGACCTCGTCTATTATGTCAGGAAACTTTCCAAAATTTCAAGAGTTTTAAAGTTACTGCATATTTTATATGTACTCTGATAATTATACTTAAGTGTACCTGTACCTAAATATACTTACACACTGTGCTGGTGTGCAGGTACACATTAAAATCACTAAGTCTCTCTCTACTCATGACGCCAATACTACGTAATAATAACCACTCTTTGGCACACTAAATGTCTTATTTTACATCAATATAGGCATTTTCATTAATCCATCTATGATATTTTCCTCAAAATTATATATGAAACCCATTACACACCATATAAACATGATACATACACTCACAGAATAAAAATTGATGTAAATATGAGATTTGTTTACAAAGCAGCTGTGTAGGGAGTGTCGGAAGAATTACATTTTCTCTAGTCAAACACTGGGGGGTAACTGAAGAAAAATATTCTTTTCGTATGCCTTTACTCTATATATAGCAATTCATGACCCTTGTGGGTTTAGTGCTTTTTATAATAATAATAATAATAATAATAATATTATTATTATTATTATTATTATTATTATTATTATTAATATTATTATCTTCATTCACTCTAAAAATGGTGTGTTGCTGTTTGTTTATTCTGAACTAACTTGTACAACTTGTACACAATGTAAGAGTATTTGTATTGTGAGGTAATTATTATTATAATAAAAAAAATATTGATGTAAATGTTTTACAAACTCTTACAGATGTACGTGAATGAACTAAAAGTAGACACATATTAATACGCATTTATTTCGCCTGACCAAGTGATTGTCCACTACCTGTTCAGTTTGTGTTCTTATATTGTCTCAACTCTGTATCTCGTTAACTAGTTGGCTCTCATTGACGATGGCGTTTAAGGTTAGCTGTGATAAAAAGAGAAGTCGTAAGCCTCTTGCTTTAAGTGCCAAGTTAGAGGATGATAGTGTGCCATTCTGATTTTATTCAATAAACACCCTGCCACTCACCTCTCACATACTAATATTAATATTTTAAGGTAAGTAATAAGTGTACTCTGTGTGTAACTTACCTTTTATTGTGTTTTTAATGCCTATTTCTATTGCTAACTTAATATAAGTTAGTGTAAACTTGTTGTTTGGCATTTATTGCATATTTAATGTGTGCTCTGATAATAATACTTGTGGAGCTGTGTGGTAGCCGGGCGGAGGGACAACATTACGTTTTCTCTGCTCAGCCATCAGAGAAAACGTGTATGAATCTGTGTTTGGCCCAGCCACTCCCTCACTCCGCTTTTGTTTACAATTTTCGGCATGAATTATTCATTACTTCTGCCTTCGTTTATGATGGCATCTAAAGGTAGTTGTTAGAAATGATGAAATTCAGTGAACAAGGCATGTCGATGTTAATAATATGGCTCTGGGCCACAGTGTAGGTAGCCGGTAGGTGTAGCTCAGGCAGGGCTACACCTACCGGCTACCTACACTGACTTCCTACAAATAAATACTACTCACCTCTCTTCCTATATTAAGACTACACATATTTTAAGGTAAATAATGGGTGTACTGTATGTGTATTTTACCTCTCTGGTTTGTTTTAAATATCGTATATTAAGTATGAGACGGGGAGCCAGGGCTACCTACACCTGGGCTACCTGCACCTGACTTCCTACAAGTACTACTTGCCTCTCTCTCTACATTAAGATTACAAATACTTTAAGATAAGTAAGTAGGTGCCCTGTGGCCTGGTGGCTAAAGCTCCCGCTTCACACACGGAGGGCCCGGGTTCGATTCCCGGTGGGTGGAAACATTTCGACACGTTTCCTTGCACCTGTTGTCCTGTTCACCTAGCAGCAAATAGGTACCTGGGTGTTAGTCGACTGGTGTGGGTCGCATCCTGGGGGACAAGATTAAGGACCCCAATGGAAATAAGTTAGACAGTCCTCGATGACGCACTGACTTTCTTGGGTTATCCTGGGTGGCTAACCCTCCGGGGTTAAAAATCCGAACGAAATATTATCTTATCTCTTATCTTATCTTAATGAATTTACTGTGAATGTATTTTAATTTGTGTGTTTTTAATGTCTGGTTCTATTACTAACTTAATATAATTTAGTGTATACTTGTTGTTTGGTATTTATATGCATTTATAAATGGAAAAAAATGGCGTTCTGCCTTCCGGCAATGTCTGCTTTATGGCGACAGCCTGGAACCTAACCCGCCGTATAAGTGGGGCCCTACTGTATATGCATTATATATACAGTTTAATATTTCTTTACATTCTGTAGTGTATTATGATTTATTGTTTTTATAAACGATATTTCTGCAGTTAGCCTCACAAATACACCTACCATCCGACTTACGACCGAGGTTCGGTTCCGAGAAACCGGTTGTAAGTTGAAATGGACGTAAGTTGAACTTTACTACTGAATATCAACATCACATTTTTGTAATGACTTTATTGTTTTATTTTGGTATTTCATGTTTTACTTTACTTTTTATGCTGTTAATACTGTATTTTATACTGTAAGGTTTAGGATAAACACTGTGTACAACACAAATAGTTGTTTATTTCCCAGAAATTTGGCAAAAAAAACATGGTCGTAAGTCGAGTGGTCGTAAGTCGAGCAGGTCGTAAGTCGGATGGTAGGTGTACTCTGTTTTCTCTTACAATAAGAGCATGGGAAGATACTACAGTCAAAGTTGAACAGGAATGAATAAAATAGTCCATAATATAGTGGCCTCTGCCACCATATTATGGCCTATTTTATTCATTCTAGAGTATATATTATGTTTCTGTGTTAATTATATTGCTTATTATGTCATATTAGATGAATTGTGATAGATAAATAAGCTGTACAATTGATATTAGCATCATATTCAGGTGTTTTGTCTCATCTACAGAGTGCAGGAATGGATTAATGGCTTTTCAATTAATTTAAATGAGGAAAATTGATTTGATGTACGAGTAAATTGAGTTACGAGCTAGGTCACGGAACAGATGAAACTCGTAAGTCAAGGTTCAACTGTACTTGTTACTTTCCCTGACAATATTTTCCATCAAGGGCTGGTCAAAGAATAGTTCAAAGAATTCCAGTTCATTTGCATTGTTTCCAAGGGAACAAGATGGCAGGATTCCACTTTGAGTGTCATCAAACTGTTGAGGATCGGAAACAAAATTGGGATTTTGCTGCTAGTCCCAGAGGTGGTTTGCTGGTGGGTACTGGACATCATAAGCTGGTTGTGGTTGTAGTTGTGGTTGTGACTGTGCAGGTTGCGGTGTGGGGGTAGATGAAGATGCCCTTTGTCCTGGACCTGCTGAGTCAGCGGCTTGGGTCCCAGCCTGGGCTGGTGCAGCATGCTGTGTGCCTGTGGCACCACCATCACCACCATCACCCCTACTAATGCCTGTGGTCTTTCCATACTAATTATAGCCACATCATCATCACTTTCACTGTCTCTCCTAGGTGTAGGGCCACAGGATGTGCTCCAGGATGTACACCGTCCCCTTGGAATTGCATATGGTTCACTACCTGAATGCATGTGGCATCGTATAAACTGGCACTTCACTGGTTAATGATTCCTCACTATCACTACTCGAATGGTCATCAAGAGCAAGTGACGTGTACTTAGCTCTGTGAAGTTCTGTCCAGTGTGTTCTCCGTGAATCTGCACAAGATGTCCTCTCTTGAGCAACTGTACCAGCATGAAATTAAGACACATGTGCAACATCTGGGTATCTTTATTGTAGATGTTTCGCCATCCAGTGGCTTTATCAATACAAATTCTAGGACATAACTTGAAGACAGTAGAACTATGTACAGAAGATGAGGTAATCAGTCCCTCAACCTAGGAGTAGGTGCGAAGAGCACCATAGTCGTAGGTGCTCTTCGCACCTACTCCTAGGTTGAGGGACTGATTACCTCATCTTCTGAACATAGTTCTACTGTCTTCAAGTTATGTCCTAGAATTTGTATTGATAAAGCCACTGGATGGCGAAACGTCTACAATAAAGATACCCAGATGTTGCACATGTGTCTTAATTTCATCTTGTCGGTATTATATACCATTCTTACACAACTGTACCAGCAACTGAAAGAGGAGCTTAGGGCTGCTAAGCTTGAGATATGGCGACTGACGGAGGAAAACAAGAGGATTCGAAGTAATCCTCCTGTTGTGAGTCCTCAGGTCAAGAGAGGAACTTGGTCAGTGGCCGGCCAACATGGAACAAAGCTGAAAATCAAGAAGTCTGTTGGAGTGGCGGAAACAACGAAGATCCAGAAGATTGCTGTGGAGACTTCCAACCCATTTTCGGTGTTACCAGACGAATGTGGATTGTCTGCTGGGAACGTCACAACGAGCACCAAGGGAGCATTGGCAGACGTGAGTGAGACATCCCTTGATACCCCAATGAAGACCATCAAGAACGTCACGACAAATTCCACAAATGAAGGTAAGAACATTGTTTTAGTTGGAGACAGTCAGGTTAAGTTTATGGATAGGGCCTTTTGTCTAAGGGACAGGAAGAGGAGGCACAGGGTATGTTTTCCTGGGGCTGGGATGGGGGATATTGTTAGCCATCTGGACGACATCATGAAAGGTAATGGGAGCAATCCTATTATCTGCCTCAGTGCGGGAGGCAACGATGTTGGCAGACGTAGGAGTGAGGACCTGATTAGCAGGTATAGGTCAGCAATAGAGATAATTAGGAAGAAGGGTGGGAACCCTGTCATATGTGGTATTTTGCCAAGGAGAGGAGTTGGAAACGAATGGTTATCCAGGGCAATTGGTGTCAATTGCTGGCTGGACAAATACTGTAAGGAAAATGCAGTAACATTCATTGACAACTGGGACCTCTTTTATGGCAGAAATGACATGTATGCCAGGTATGGGGTTCACTTATCTAGGTCTAGGGTGGGGGCACTGGCAACGGCAGTGGAGGGAGCTATTAGGTCTTTAAACTAGGAATGGATAGTGGTATGGGTTTTGGCGTGAATACAGTGAAGTCCCAGTGTAGTAATACTATGAGTTCTAGGGGAACTAGTAATAGGCAGAATAAGGTGGATATTGGAAAGCCAATGGCACTAGGCGACAAGGACAGTAATAGGTTTAGTGAAAAAACAGATATGAGCAGGAAGGGTAAAGAGAAAGGAGGGTCTTTAAAATTATATTATGCTAATTGCTGTAGTGCTAGGAATAAGATGGATGAGTTGAGATTAGTTGCTAGTGCAGGTAACATTGATGTATTTGCAATCACTGAGACGTGGTTTAATTCCAGAAGTCGGGACATGCCTTCGGAGTGTCACATTTAGGGTTTTAAATTGTTCCAAGTAGATAGAAATATCGGTAAGGGAGGTGGGGTGGCACTGTATGTCCGAGATCACTTGAACTGTTGCATAAAAATGGGTATTAAATCTGAGGTAACACATACAGTCTGTCTGGATAGAATTTTCAGAGGAGCATAAAAAATTGATTCTAGGAGTGATATACCATCACCAAACTTAGATAGGGACCAAGGGAAATTACTGTGGGAGGAAATTGTTAAGGCCACAAGGCACGATAATGTAGTAATTCTAGGGGACTTAAACTTTAGTCACATTGATTGGAATTTCTTGACTGGGAATTTAGAATCAAATGACTTCTTAGAAGTAGTTCAGGAATGTTTTTTGAAGCAGTTTGTGACAGAACCTACAAGGGGAAATAACCTACTTGATTTGGTTCTGGCGAACAACAAAACCCTTGTTAATAATTTAGAAATTAATGAGGAACTTGGCACAAGCGATCACAAATCAATTACCTTTAGCATAGAATGGAAGTATGATAGTAGGGATAACTCAGTAACAGTTCCAGATTTTCGCTTAGCAGATTACAATGGGCTTAGAGAACACTTATCATCTGTTGACTGGGGTAACGAAGAGAGCTATCAATATGACAGTTTTCTGAACACTATACATGCTGCTCAAAGAACGTTTATCCCGTATAAAGAAATTAGATCAAATAGAAATGACCCAAAATGGATGAATAATAGGCTGAAATATCTACTAGGACATAAGAAAGGAATTTATAGGCGTATCAAAATTTATAGGCGTATTCATCTTATGAATCAGTATATTGACATTAACCCTTTGAGGGTCGACAGGCCCTCTCCGAAACTCGTTCTCAGGGTCGGCCAAATTTCAAAAAAAAAAAAAATTAGTTTTTCTTATGAAAAAATAGTTTTTTTTTCTAAACATTATAGGATAAACAAAAAAATTTTACCATCAATACTTACGGAGATATGGAGGCGTAAAGTTTGCAGAAAATGAGCCCCGTATGGCAACAGCGGTGACTGCCGCTCACCCGGTAAACTTTGATTTACTTGTATTTGAAGGTTTGTTGTTTTTTCACTATTTTATTTTTTCACATAACTTATGTGGCCTGTGAGACCAAAGTAAGGTGCAATGTACATATATACACTCGTTGTATACAACACAATAAGCACACAAACATAATTATCAATATATTGTTTACAAAACTTGTTTACAAAAACAAACAATACAAAACATTGTTTATTACTATTGTTCTATAATATATATACCAATATACAGTCACTGAACATATTCCTATTAGTTCTGCAGCTTGTGGAACTCTGTGAAACATGGTGTCATACACAATGGTGTTTTATCTTTCTCCCTCATTCTATCTCTTTCAATCTGTCTCTCTCTTTCTTTCTGTCTGTCTGTCTATCTCTGTCTCACAGGTACACATAAATACAAGTATACATAGTATAAATTACCTAGGACAACCCAAGAAATCCAGACAAAGTGCTGTACTCCGCTTGAAGATGTGAGTAAAAGTGATGACCAGTCTTGTGGCTCTCTGAGACAGAGAGCTAGACAGATAGACAGATAGACAGGGAGCTTGACAGACAAATAGACAGACAGAAATGTTAGTGTACCAGCAGAAACAAAGGGAGGGTGATGTTCATCTAATATTTTATTATCAGTTCCACCCTCGTTTACGCTCATCAAAAGTCATCTCTTATCAGATGTTGTCTCCCCTTATCTTGTCACTGTCATGGGGTGGATTTTTTTTTTCTTGTTTCAAAGGAAAAATATTATTACATCATCTTCTTCCTCCTCTTCCTCCTCCTCCTCTTCCTCATCCTTCTCCTCTTCTTCCTCTTCCCCCTACTCTTCCTCCTCCTCCTCTTCCTCCTACTCTTCCTCTTCCTCTTCTTACTCTTCCTCTTCCTCTTCTTACTCCTCCTCTTCCTCCTCCTCTTGCTCCTCATCCTCTTCTTCCTCTTCCTCCTCTTCCCCCTACTCTTCCTCCTACTCTTCCTCTTCCTCCTCTTCCCCCTAATCTTCCTCCTACTATTCCTCTTCCTCTTCCTCCTACTCTTCCTCTTCCTCCTCTTCCTCCTCCTCCTCTTCTTCCTCTTCCTCCTACTCCTCCTCCTCCTCCTCCTCTTCTTCCTCTTTCTCCTTTTCCCCCTAATCTTCCTCCTACTATTCCTCTTCCTCCTCTTCTTCCTCTTCTTCCTCTTCCTCCTACTCTTCCTCTTCCTCTTCCTCCTCCTCCTCTTCTTCCTCTTCCCCCTACTCTTCCTCCTACTCTTCCTCTTCCTCCTTCTCCTTCTCCTTCTCCTCCATAGTGTAAATTACCAGGAGTCGGCAGCTGTCAAAGTGACATATTGTCTCATTACTCACTCCCCCTCCCGCCTGTCAAAACAATGGGGTCGGATGCTGCTTCCCCTCCATTCTATCTAATTATCTTTCTCCCTCATTCTATATCTTTTAATCTGTCTCTTTTTCTATCTGTCTGTCTATCTCTGTCTCACAGGTACACATAAATGCAAGTATACATAGTATAAATTACCTAGGATAACCCAAGAAATCCAGACAAAGTGCTGTACTCCGCTTGAAGATGTGAGTAAAAGTGATGACGCAGTCTTGTGGCTCTCTGAGACAGAGAGCTATACGAATAGACAGATAGACAGGGAGCTTGACAGACAGACAAATAGACAGAAATGTTAGTATACCAGCAAAAACAAAGGGAGAGCGATGTTCATGTAATCTTTTGGTATCGGCTACACCCTCATTTACCCTCATCAAACGTCAGCACTTATCAGATGTTATCTCCCCTTATCTTGTTACTGTCATGGGTGAACATTTATTATTACATATTATTATTATTATTATGTATTATTATTATTATTATTATTATGTATTATTATTATTATGTATTATTATTATGTATTATTATTATTATGTATTATTGTTATTATTACGTATTCTTCTTCTTCCTCCTCCTCTTCTTCTTCCTCCTCCTCCTCCTCTTCTTCCTCCTCCTCCTCCTCCTCCTTCTCCTCCTCCTCCTCCTCCTCCTCCTCCTCTGCCTCCTCCTCCTCCTCCTCTTCCTCCTCCTCCTCTGCCTCCTCCTCCTCTGCCTCCTCCTCCTCCTCCATTCTTGGAACAAGTTTGAAGAGCTTGTAGTTCATAATCACTATCACTATCATCACCAATGCTCAGATCTGAGTCTGGGATTTGGGAAAATAGGAGTTTCCTCTTTGATTCTTGTACAACTGAATGTGAACAAGACGGCCCAGCACCAGATGTGGAAGGCTGTGGGTTGTCTGGGTTTTCCTCACTATTACCCATATTATGCTCCATTAGTTTCAGTCGAAACCTCACCAGAACTTTGAAACTCATCTTCACTGTCACTTCCATCTGTATTAGAACTGTCACTGGGGAACAAAAGTGTCCCAATTCGCCGAGGAGTGAGGAACTTCTTACCACCAGGCATGGTGGACATTGTGTACTATGATGGCATTCCCACAATGCACCACTGGGTCCCAGATTTTTTTCCTACTGTGCACACCCACCACACAGACCCATTCTCTCACATCTAGGCCTATCAGCCTTTTCCTGCGAGATTTGACAGTGCTAGAATTTATGCGTACTAGTACGTCAAAAACCCCTACGCGTAAGACGTACTAATACGACCAAAACCCTCAAAGGGTTAAGAGGGACATTAAAAAGGGGATAAGAAAAGCTAAAAGGGACTATGAAATTAAAGTTGCTAGGGATTCTAAAACTAACCCAAAAAGTTTTTTCCAGGTCTATAGAACAAAAGTTAGAGATAAGATAGGTCCCCTCAAAAATAACTATGGGCATCTTACTGACAAAGAGAATGAAATGTGCTCGATTTTAAATAATTATTTTCTCTCAGTTTTTACACAGGAAAACACTAACAATATTCCAGTAATTAATTTTTATAGTGGGCTAGAAGAAGATAAATTATGTAACATCACAGTCACTAGTGAAAGCAGATAGACGGACTGAAGCAAAATAAGTCGCCAGGTCCTGATGAGGTTTTTTCAAGGGTTCTTAAGGAATGCAAAATGGAACTCTGTGAGCCATTAACTAATATTTTTAATTTATCTCTTCAAACAGGTGTAGTGTCTGATATGTGGAAGATGGCTAATGTAATTCCTACTTTTAAAACAGGGGACAAATCGTTACCGTCAAATTACCGCCCAATAAGCCTGACCTCAATTGTAGGCAAATTACTAGAGTCAGTTATAGCTGAGATTATAAGAAGCCATCTCGATAAGCATAACTTGATTAATGATACTCAGCATGGATTCACAAGAGGCCGGTCTTGTCTAACTAATTTATTAACTTTCTTCAGTAAAGCTTTTGAGGCTGTTGACCACGATAAAGAATTTGATATTATTTACTTAAATGAGTATATATATACTTAGATGAGCACTTAGAAGAGTATATGGAGAAAAAGAGAGAGGTTAAGAGAGTGGTGAAGCAATGTAAAAAGAGAGCAAATGAGAGAGTGGGTGAGATGTTATCAACAAATTTTGTTGAAAATAAGAAAAAGTTTTGGAGTGAGATTAACAAGTTAAGAAAGCCTAGAGAACAAATGGATTTGTCAGTTAAAAATAGGAGAGGAGAGTTATTAAATGGAGAGTTAGAGGTATTGGGAAGATGGAGGGAATATTTTGAGGAATTGTTAAATGTTGATGAAGATAGGGAAGCTGTGATTTCGTGTATAGGGCAAGGAGGAATAACATCTTGTAGGAGTGAGGAAGAGCCAGTTGTGAGTGTGGGGGAAGTTCGTGAAGTAGTAGGTAAAATGAAAGGGGGTAAGGCAGCCAGGATTGATGGGATAAAGATAGAAATGTTAAAAGCAGGTGGGGATATAGTTTTGGAGTGGTTGGTGCAATTATTTAATAAATGTATGGAAGAGGGTAAGGTATCTAGGGATTGGCAGAGAGCATGCATAGTTCCTTTGTATAAAGGCAAAGGGGATAAAAGAGTGCAAAAATTATAGGGGGATAAGTCTGTTGAGTATACCTGGTAAAGTGTATGGTAGAGTTATAATTGAAAGAATTAAGAGTAAGACGGAGAATAGGATAGCAGATGAACAAGGAGGCTTTAGGAAAGGTAGGGGGTGTGTGGACCAGGTGTTTACAGTGAAACATATAAGTGAACAGTATTTAGATAATGCTAAAGAGGTCTTTGTGGCATTTATGGATTTGGAAAAGGTGTATGACAGGGTGGATAGGGGGGCAATGTGGCAGATGTTGCAAGTGTATGGTGTAGGAGGTAGGTTACTGAAAGCAGTGAAGAGTTTTTACGAGGATAGTGAGGCTCAAGTTAGAGTATGTAGGAAAGAGGGAAATTTTTTCCCAGTAAAAGTAGGCCTTAGAAAAGGATGTGTGATGTCACTGTGGTTGTTTAATATATTTATAGATGGGGTTGTAAGAGAAGTAAATGCGAGGGTCTTGGCAAGAGGCGTGGAGTTAAAAGATAAAGAATCACACACAAAGTGGGAGTTGTCACAGCTGCTCTTTGCTGATGACACTGTGCTCTTGGGAGATTCTGAAGAGAAGTTGCAGAGATTGGTGGATGAATTTGGTAGGGTGTGCAAAAGAAGAAAATTAAAGGTGAATACAGGAAAGAGTAAGGTTATGAGGATAACAAAAAGATTAGGTGATGAAAGATTGGATATCAGATTGGAGGGAGAGAGTATGGAGGAGGTGAACGTATTCAGATACTTGGGAGTGGACGTGTCAGCAGATGGGTCTATGAAAGATGAGGTGAATCATAGAATTGATGAGGAAAAAAGAGTGAGTGGTGCACTTAGGAGTCTGTGGAGACAAAGAACTTTGTCCTTGGAGGCAAAGAGGGGAATGTATGAGAGTATAGTTTTACCAACGCTCTTATAAGGGTGTGAAGCGTGGATGATGAATGTTGCAGCGAGGAGAAGGCTGGAGGCAGTGGAGATGTCATGTCTGAGGGCAATGTGTGGTGTGAATATAATGCAGAGAATTCGTAGTTTGGAAGTTAGGAGGAGGTGCGGGATTAACAAAACTGTTGTCCAGAGGGCTGAGGAAGGGTTGTTGAGGTGGTTCGGACATGTAGAGAGAATGGAGCGAAACAGAATGACTTCAAGAGTGTATCAGTCTGTAGTGGAAGGAAGGCGGGGTAGGGGTTGGCCTAGGAAAGGTTGGAGGGACGGGGTAAAGGAGGTTTTGTGTGCGAGGGGCTTGGACTTCCAGCAGGCATGCGTGAGCGTGTTTGATAGGAGTGAATGGAGACAAATGGTTTTTAATACTTGACGTGCTGTTGGAGTGTGAGCAAAGTAACATTTATGAAGGGATTCAGGGAAACCGGCAGGCCGGACTTGAGTCCTGGAGATGGGAAGTACAGTGCCTGCATTCTGAAGGAGGGGTGTTAATGTTGCAGTTTAAAAACTGTAGTGTAAAGCACCCTTCTGGCAAGACAGTGATGGAGTGAATGATGGTGAAAGTTTTTCTTTTTCGGGCCACCCTGCCTTGGTGGGAATCGGCCAGTGTGATAATAAAAATAAAATGATTACTTAGATTTTAGTAAGGCTTTTGATAGAGTTCCACACCAAAGACTGTTAAAGAAAGTGGCAGCTCATGGCATTGGGCGAAAAGTGCTCTCGTGGATCGAGTTATGGCTCACAGACAGGAAGCAGTGTCCATAAATGGGGTTAAATCCGAGTAGGGATCTGTAACAAGTGGCGTTCCACAGGGATCAGTCTTTGGCCTGTTGTTGTTTATAATATATATCAATTATCTCGATGAGGGAATTACTAGTGATATGAGCAAATTCGCCAATGACACAAAGATAGGTAGGATAATTGATTCAAATGTAGATGTTAGGGAACTTCAGGAGGATTTAAACAAACTCTATTCTTGGTCAGAAAAGTGGCAGATGCAGTTCAATGTAGATAAATGCAAGGTTCTGAAGCTCGTGAGTGTCCATAACCCTAGCACTTAGCCATACAGATTGCGAAAAGGACTTGGGGGTTATGGTGAGCAGCAACCTTAAACCAAGACAGCAATGCCTAAGCGTACGTAATAAGGCAAATAGATTACTGGGATTTATATCAAGAAGTGTAAGCAACAAAAGTCCAGAGGTCATACTGCAGCTTTATACATCATTAGTAAGGCCTTACCTAGATTATGCAGCTCATTTCTGGTCTCCATATTACAGAATGGACATAAATTCGTTAGAAAACATTCAGCTTAGGATGACTAAATTAATACATAGCATTAGAAATCTTCCTTATGAAGAAAGATTGAAGACTCTTTAAGTTACATTCACTTATTAGACGAAGAATGAGGGGAGACCTGATCGAAGTGTTTAAATGGAAGATAGGTATTAATAAAGGGGATATTAATAAGATCTTGAGGATATCTCTCCAAGAGAGAACCCGCAGTAATGGATTTAAATTAGATAAGTTTAGATTTATAAAGGACATAGGAAAGTATTGGTTTGGAAATAGGGTAGTTGATGAGTGGAACAGTCTACCTAGTTGGGTTATTGAGGCTAGGACTTTGGGTAGTTTCAAATTTAGGTTGGATAAGTACATGAGTGGGAGGGGTTGGATTTGAGAGGGACTTGCATATCAGAGCTTATTTCTTGGGTAGCATTGAACATTGGGTTGGGCAAATGTTTTGTTAGTGGGATGAATTGTAAAGGACCTGCCTAGTATGGGCCAACAGGCCTGCTGCAGTGTTCCTCCTTTCTTATGTTCTCATGTTCTTAAGTCCACGTCACTATCATCGCCATAACTCAAATCCAAGACCTGGCCTTGCAAAAATATTAGTTTTCTCTTAAGATGAGGTACAACTGAATGTGACTGAGACACAGCAGCACCAGAGGTCGAAGTTTGAGGGTTGTCAGGATTTTCGGCACTTTTTTCAATATCCTGAGCATTGCTTTCGGTCACAAATTGATCAAAACCATAGAATTCCTCTTCAGATCCACTTCCATTAGGGTCAGAGCTATCACTTCGGAAGAGGAGAGTCCCAGTTCACCTGGGAGTGAGAGCTTCCTTGCCATGAGGCATGGTGAACAAAGCATATTGAGATGGCAGGCACCACAATTTTTTGTTTACTGCACACACTGACCACGCAGACCCTTTCTCTTAAATGTAGGCCTATCTGCCTTCTAGCGCTAAATTTGAAGCTGCTAGAATTTTGGCATAGATCTACGGCTTGGACCCTGGCTTCAAAGCCGTAGATCTATGGAATGGACCCCGAAAGGGTTAAATCACTTGTTTTCTCCAAGCTGGAATACTACTGTATACTGACAGCCCCTTTCAAGGCAGGCAAGATTGCAGAGCTGGAAAATGTACAGAGAACTACAACTTCCTGGATCTACAACTTCCTGACAAATAGAGCACAAAGAGTAATAGTAAACAGAGAGTAAACAGAGTAAAGTCCCAGGCAGCCACAGTAAAAAGCTCTGTTCTACAAGGCACAGTACTCGCTCCCATTCTATTCCTCATCCTCATTTCTGACATAGAGATGTAAGCCATAGCTCCGTGTCTTCCTTTGCGGATGACACCCGGATCACCATGGCAGTGACCTCCATTGAAGACACCACGAGATTCCAAGCAGACATCAACCAAATCTTCGAATGGGCCACTCAAAACAATATGAGGTTCAATGAGGAGAAATTTCAGCTACTCAGATATGGGAAACTTGAAGAAATTAAAAATGTGTCAGGGTATACCCAAATTCTAACCATACAATAGAGCGGAAAAGTAATGTGAAGAACCTGGGAGTGATAATGTCAGAGGATCTCACCTTCAGAGACCACAGCAACGTGTCTACCTCATCCGCTAGGAAAATCATAGGATGGATAATGAGAACTTCAAAACAAGGGACGCCAAGCGCAGCCCTTGATGATTCTCTTCAAATCACTTGTGCTCTCTAGGCTGGAATACTGCTGTACACTAATGGCCCCATTGCAGACCTGGAGAGTGTACAAAGAACTTTCACGGCACACACAAGTGCGATAAGGCACCTAAACTACTGGGAACAATTGAAGGTCCTTGATCTGTATTCCCTCAAATGCAGGCGAGAGAAATACATGATAATATACACTTGGAAGGTCCTGGAGGGATTGGTACCAAACATGCACACAAAAATCACTCCATATGAAAGCAAAAGACTCGGCAGGATCTGGAGTTTATCTCTGGAGAGAGTTCCGGGGGTCAACGCCCCCGCGGCCCGGTCTGTGACCAGGCCTCCTTAGGTCAGTGTCCCAGGATGCGACCCACACCAGTCGACTAACACCCAGGTACCCATTTTACTGATGGGGAACATAGACAACAGGTGGAAAGAAACACGTCCAATGTTTCTACTCTGGCTGGGAATCGAACCCAGGCCCTCGCCGTGTGAAGCGAGAGCGTTAACCACCAGGCCACCAGAGCCAACATTCCCCCAACGAAAAGCAGGGGCGCCACGAGTACACTGAGAGACAACACAATAAGTGTCCAGGGCCCAAGACTGTTCAATTGCCTCCCAGCATACATAAGGGGGATTACCAATAGACCCCTGGCTGTCTTCAAGAAGGCACTGGATAGGCACCTAAAGTCGGTACCTGACCATCCGGGCTGTGGTTCGTACGTCAGCTTGCGTACGGCCAGCAGCAACAGCCTGGTTGATCAGACCCTGATCCACCATGAGGCCTGGTCTCAGACCAGCCCGCTGGGGCGTTGACCCCCAAAACCTTCTCCAGGTAAACTCCAGGTACTTGTATACACTCAATTAATTAAGCATCTGATCTACTGGGAACACTTGAAGTCCCATCAACTATATTCCTTGGAACGTAGGCAAGAAAGACAAATAATACAGTGGTACCTTGACTTACGAGTGCCCCAACTTACAAATTTTCCGTGCTATGAGCCGTTGCTCGGTTGATGCAGTTGACCCCCAGATTACATAATTAATCTGTTCTAGAGAGAGTGACTCATACCGACTCCGACTCATTCCGAATTAATTTTCCTCATAAAAAATAATGGAAATCCAGTTACAGTGGACCCTTGTTTTTCGTAATTAATTTGTTCCATAGAGTGTGACTGTTATCGAAATTGATGATTTGTGAATTCATTTTCCCCATAAGAAATAATGTAAATCCAATTAATTTGTTCCAGACACCCAGAAGTATCAAACAAAATTTTTTTTTTTACCTTAAAGATAGATTTACATGCACAAAAGAATGAACATTCAACATGACAGTTACCTTTACTGAAGGCTGTTGTTGATGAATGGAAGACAGGGAGGAGGAGAGAGGGACAAGAGGTTATTGTTTGGAAGGGGATTCCCCCTCCTTAAGGACTCTGGGTCACTTCATGGGTCACTTCCCTAGCCACTTCCGTAGCTTAAATATAGATTTACATGCAGAAAAGAACGCCAAATAAATGTAAAGCACAAATAAAATGTATAAATGAACATTTAACATCACACTTACCTTTATTGAAGACTCTTGTTGGTGTATGGCAGATGGGGCAAAGGGAGGGGAGGAGAGTTTATTGTTGGAGAATATGACACTAATGTCAACTCTACGGCTTATTTATCTATCACAATTCAACTAATATGACATAATAAACAATATTAATAACATAGAAACGTGGAATATACTCTAGAATGAATAAAATAAGTCATGTATGTCACGAGAGGTGTGTTGTGTTGTTGTTTGGTGTATAAGGGCCACTGAGAGCATAAGCCATCCATAATGGTGGTGAAGCAACAGCTGAGGTGGTGGTGTTTTCTGTAGCCCTATGTAACTCCAACAACATTGGAGGAGTTAGTAGAATCTCTGAATCACTGAAGAAGGCACCCTCTACCACCATCACAACCACAACCACCCTCTACCACCATCACAACCACTACTACCCTCTACCACCATCACAACCACTACCACCCTCTACCACCATCACAACCACTACCACCCTCTACCACCATCACAACCACTACCACCCTCTACCACCATCACAACCACTACCACCCTCTACCACCATCACAACCACTACCACCCTCTACCACCATCACAACCACTACCACCCTCTACCACCATCACAACCACTACCACCCTCTACCACCATGACAACCCCTACTACCCTCTACCACCATCACAAACACTACCACCATCACAACCACTACCACCATCACAACCACTACCACCCTCTACCACCATAACAACCACTACCATCCTCTACCACCACTACCACCCTCTACCACCATCACTACTACCATCACTACCACCCTCTACCACTATCACAACTGCTACCACCCTCTACCACTATCACTGCTACCACCCTCTACCACTATCACAACTGCTACCACCCTCTACCACGATCACTACCACCCTTTGCCACCATCACTACCGCCCTCTACCACCACCACCACTTTGGTATTTTTCTACAAACGTTTTCTTAAATTATGCGTGTTTCTCACATTCTTTACCAAAGGGCTGGCACTAGAAGCTTTCTTTGGAGCCATGGTGGCATATTTAGCAGTTGCAAGCACTAAAACGAATGGAATACTATGAAATGTATCATATGAACTCGTGGGATCATCCTCACTCACTGATAAACAATGGCACACTGGCTGGGAATGGTGTGAGGCTGCTCAGGGCAATGCATATGTGTCTGAGACAAACAACTATTTGCGAGTCAAACGACGATTTTTGAGTCAATGTTTTGACGAAAAAAAGTTGCGATTTTCGACAGTTACGACTTTTGAGCCTTATGAAAAATGAGGGTCCACTGTAATCTGTTTCAGACACCCAAAAGTATGAAATATACATTTACCTACACAGAAAACAATGATACATGAAGAATAAAACAATAACATCACACTTACATTTATTGAAGACATAGTGATGTATGGAAGACAGGAGAGAATGGAGGAGATTACAATTGTTTGGAAGGGGAATCCCCTTCCATGAAGACTTCAGGTACCAAGTCCTTATCCTGGGTTACTTCCCTCCCTTGTTTTTTAATGCCACTAGGACCAGCTTGAGAGTCACTGGATCCCTGTCACTCAAAAAAGTGTTCCAGAGAGGTCTGTTTCTGGCATATGTTAGGAATTGTGTTGGGAGACAGGACAAGATAGTCCTTTAATATAACACTAATATCAGCTCTACGGTTTATTTATCTAGCACAGTTCATCTAATATGATATAATAAACAATATTAATAACATAGAAATATGATATATACTCTAGAATGAATAAAATATGGCATTAAGACTGTCACGAGTGGCGGCGTGTTGTTTGTTGTTAGGTGTGTAAGGGCCACTGAAAGATAAGCCTTACATAGTGGTGGTAAAGGCGGGAGCAGAGGCAGTAGTGTTAGTCAGTAGCCCTATATGCATCCAACAACAATGAAGGAGGAGGTTGGGGGCTGTCCTTTTTCTATCAATTAATCGCTTAACCCTTTCAGGGTCCGTACCATAGATCTATAGCTTTACGTTCAGGGTCCAAACCGTAGATCTACGCCATGAGCTCAGCTCACTCTGATAAGCTGTGAGTGGTAAATTTGGGCCTAGATATGAGAGAATACATCTATGTGGTATGTGTGTACCACATAAAACAAATCCTGCAGCACACAGTGTGTAATGAGAGAAAAAAACTGAGACAGTGATTTTCGATTAAAACAGCGACTTTGCAGTGTTTTTTTTTTTTTTTTTGTATGTTTTTATAGTTGTATTTGCGATTTTTTGGTCTCATTTGATAGAATGGAAGACATATTACAGAAATAGAGATGATTTTGATTGGTTTTAGCACTGGAAATGGCTTGAAACCGAGCTCAAAGTAGTGGAAATGTTAAATTTTTGCCGATGTTCAAGAGTAAACAAACGACCTCACACATCTAATACACGTCAGCTGGTGGGTCTAATATACATTCACAAATGTGGTGATGATATTTATACAATTTTACAATATTGCATAACAGTTTGGTTTGAATAAAAATTCATTATGTGAATAAAAAAATCAAAATGGAATTCATTTGTAAAGCCTCAAAAAGTAACTAATGAACAGAGGAAATGTTAGTTTAGTGCCAGGAATGCCCACATTGTTTATTCTGGACCCTATTTTGAAATTGGAATATTTTGAACTTTGTGTTAAATTGGCCAAATTACCAATTTCCGATCACTTTATTCTGTAGTTGAAACAGTTAACTTGGTGATTTCTTGTGCTCAATCGATTGAATAGAAGTAATACTAGTGAAATAGCTAAGAATTTGGTTGACTGGAATAATGTAATTGGCCTAAAATGGGAGTCAAAGTCGGCAAAATCGCCGATTCGTAAATATCGCTGACACATCAAAATTAGGGAGAGCATAATTTCGTCAATTTTCCATCAAATTTCGTACTTTTTGTTTTATTACCCTCAGAAAAAGATTCTCTACCATTTCATAAGAAAAAATAACAATTTTTTTTTTTAAATTCTTGGACCCTGGTGTGCACTTTGAAATTTGGCCTCTGGACCCTGAAAGGGTTAACTTACTTGCTACACTATTGCTGGCAGGCGCTTTAGCCTTTATAGACTCCTGCTGATTTAGTATTGTACATATTGCAGAATCACTGAAAAAGGCACATTCTCCCATCTCTCTCAGCTCTTTACCAAAGGACTGGCTGGCACTAGAAGCTTTCTTTGGGCCCATGGTGGCTTATTTAGCAGTTGCAAGCACTGAAAAGAATGGAATAATACAAAATGTATCATATGAACTCCTAGGATTGTCCTCACTGGCTGGTAAACAATGGCACACTGGCTGTACATGGAGTGTTGGGGCTGCTCAGGCCCCGACACGAATGACTTATACCGAGTTCAGTGACGTTCACTGAGCCAGTATTTTGATGAAAAAACATTACTAATTCTGAACAATACTTATTCCAGTGACAACTTAATCCAGGGTTCCACTGTATTTTGCTTTGAGTTGCGAGCCAAAATCCGAGTTACAAGCAAAAAAAAAAAATATATACAGTGGACCCCTGCATTACGATATTAATCCATTCCTGAGAGTTCATCGTAAGCTGAAATTATCGTTAGCCGAATTCATTTTCCCCATAAGAAATAATGGAAATCAAATTAATCCGTTCCTGACACCCAAAAGTATGAAAAAAAATTTTTTTTATTACATGAAATATTAATTTTAATACAAACTGAAGAAGACATGCACAATTACTACTCTACTAAGAATAGAATACATGACACTTACATTTATTGAAGATCTGGTGATGATTGATGGGATGGGAGGAGGGGAGAGTGTGGAAGTTATTGTTTAGAAGGGGAATCCCCTTCCATTAGGACTTAAGGTAGCAAGTCCTTTTCTGGGGTTACTTCCCTTCTTCTTTTAATGCCACTAGGACAAGCTTGAGAGTCACTGGACCTCTGTCGCACAACAAATCTGTCCATAGAGCTCTGTATATCCCGTTCCTTTAAGACTTTCCTAAAATGGGCTGTAACATTGTCATCATACAGGTTGCCAACACGGCTTGCAGTAGCTGTGTCAGGGTGATTTTCATTCGTAAAGGTTTGCAGTTCAACCCACTTTGCACAGATTTCCTTAATCTCTTTTTTTCAATTCCATACTAATTCTCGCCCTTTTTACCACAGGGATGGCACTAGAAGCTTTCTTGGGGTCCATGGTGACTTATTTTGCAGTTACAAGCACTGAAAACACTGGGATAATGTGAAATGTACAGAATGTATGCGTAGATGCGACCGCACTGGCTGGCTTGTAAACACTGGCGCTGAGGCCTCACGTGGGATGCGTCCCGGACAAATCATGTAAGGCGAGTTTTTTATCATGAGGCGAGACAAAATTTTTGCGTTCAAATGCTTCGTATGCCGGATTTAACGTAATGCAATGCGCTCGTAAGGTGGGGGTCCACTGTATTTACTGAAAATGACATTTGGCAAGAGCCACTGCCTAAATGGCACAACTAAAGGTGGCTTTGGGACTTGGTACTTATAAAACAATGCTAGTGCAATGTTCTCACTGGAGGTACAGTGGACCCTTGGTTTTCGTGATTAATCTGTTCCAGAGAGTCTGCTGAAAACCAAAATTCACAAAAACCAAAACCATTTTCCCCATAAGAAATAATGTAAATTCAGTTAATCCATTCCAGATACCCAAAAATATTACCAAAAAATAATTTTTTAGAAATTGCAAAGGTTAGTGGACGAATTTGGGAATGTGTGTAAAGGTAGAAAGTTGAAAGTGAACATAGAAAAGAGTAAGGTGATGAGAGTATCAAATGATTTAGATAAAGAAAAATTGGATATCAAATTGGGGAGGAGGAGTAAGGAAGAAGTGAATGTTTTCAGATATTTGGGAGTTGACGTGTCAGCAGATGGATTTATGAAGGATGAGGTTAATCATAGAATTGATGAAGGAAAAAAGGTGAGTGGTGCATCGAGGTACAGTAGGGCCCCACTTATATGGCAGGTTAGGTTCCAGTCCACCGCCGTAAAGCAGAAATCGCCGTGAAGTGGAACACTCTTTTTTTTCACTTATAAATGCATACAAATACTAGATAACAAGTTTACACTAACATATATTAAGTTATCAATAGAACTAAGCATCAAAAAACAATAAAAAAGTACAATACACACATAGTGCACTCATTACTTACCTTAAAATATTTATAGTCTTAATCTAGGGTGAGATGAGTAGTTTTTATTGTAAGAAATCAAGTGTGGTATGTATGGTAGTCAGCCGGGCTACCGTACCAGGCCACATAATATTCTGTTACATTTAAGCATCCCAGAGCGATAAAATGCATATACGGTTTACTCATTACTTACCTTAAAATATTTGTAGTCTTAATCTAGGGTGAGATGAGTAGTATTTATTGTAAAAAATCAAGTGTTGTATGTATGGTAGTCAGCCGGGCTACCATACCAGGCCAACCCACCCACACATACTATTCTGTGATATTTAAGCATCCCAGAGCAAGAAAATGTATATACAGTTCACTCATTATTTACCTTAAAATATTTGTAGTCTTAATGTAGGATCAGGAGTAAGTAAATGAGATAAAATGAATAAATGAGAGAGAGAAAGAATGAGTGCATGAGGGAGAACAGGCGCAGAGTTATGTAAACAAACCAGGTGAAGGTAAGTTTTGTAAGCAACAAAGTGTACACGTCTGGTTTGTGTACAAGTTACATTGTATACAAGTGGTCTCTACATTGATACGGTAGAATAAATAAAGAAGAACACTCCCATTCTCATGTAACATCATTTTGAGAAGAAATGACGCTCTGAGTGAAGGCAATGGAAATAAGTCACTCTGTCTGACTTTTTTGGGTTATCCTAGGTTCTCTACACATATACAGTGGACCCCCGGATAACGATATTATTTCAATCCAGAAGTCTGTTTGGGTGCTGTTATAGACCGAATTTGTTCCCATAAGAGATATTGTGAATTAGATTAGTCCTTTTCAGACCCCCAAAAATACACCTACAAAAACACTTACAAAAATACACTTACATAATTGGTCGAGTTGGGAGCTGATCGTTATGCGGGGGTCCACTGTACTGTTATGTATGATAATCTATGTAACTGTATTTGTGTATACCTGAATAAACTTACTTCCATACATACGAAAGGAATAATTTTCTACAGTTACCCCCAGTAACACATTTTCTCTTTATGTTAGATTAGAGAAAATGTTATTCTTGCCGTCACTTGTACAAGTTATCTGGCTACCACATCTCATATTTGTGTTTATTTATTCTATTGTGGGGTGTATTTATCATCTTTATATGTTATGTATCATGTTTATTATATAATTTTGAAAAAAATATCATGGATGGATTAATGAAAATGTGTATATTAACGTAATATACGACATTTAATGAGACTCGATGATTATTATTAATATTATTATTTCTAATATGGCGTCACTTGTGCAAGTCGTCTGCTACCACATCTCATATTTATGTTTATTTATTCTATTGTGGGATGTATTTATCATCTTTATATGTTATGCATCATGTTTATTATATAATTTTGAAAAAATATCATAGATGGATTAATGAAAATGTGTGTATTAACGTAATATACGACATTTAATGAGACTCGGTGATTATTATTATCATTACTAATATGACGTCTCGAGATATAAGAGACTAACTGATTTTAATATGTACCTGCATGCTAGTACAGTATGTAAGTTTATTTAGGTACAGGTAAACATAAGTATAATTATCAAAGTATATATAAAATATGAAATAACTTTTAAAAACACTTGAAGGTTTGGAGTTTCCAGACAAAATGGAGAGACTTGGTGCTTACGAATCTCACAGAGAATGTAAACAAACTGGGTGGGGCGCAGTGATCGTATTAGAAAGTCAGGTGGGGGGAGCCGTATAGCGAGTTTTGGTCATAATTTGAAATGACCGTATTAGCGGAATGCCATAAAGTGAAACGCCATAAAGCGGGGCCCTACTGTATATGTGGAGGCAAAAAATGTTATCTATGGAGGCAAAGAAGGGAATGTATGAAAGTATAGTAGTACCAACACTCTTATATGGGTGTGAAGCTTGGGTTGTGAATGCTGCAGCAAGGAGGCGGTTGGAGGCAGCGGAGATGTACTGTCTAAGAGCAATGTGTGGGGTAAATATTATGCAGAAAATTCGGAGTGTGGAAATTAGGAGAAGGTGCGGAGTTAATAAAAGTATTAGAGGGCTGAAGAGGGTTTGTTGAGGTGGTTTGGTCATTTAGAGAGAATGGATCAAAGTAGAAGGACATGGAGAGCGTATAAATCTGTAGGGGAAAGAAGGCGGGGTAGGGGTCATCCTCAAAAAGGTTGGAGGAAGGGGGTAAAGGAGGTGTTGTGGGCAAGGGGTTTGAACTTCCAGCAAACGTGCGTGAGCGTGTTAGATAGGAGTGAATGGAGACAAATGGTATTTGGGACCTGACAATCTGTTGGAGTGTGAGCAGGGTAATATTTAGTGAAGGGATTCAGGGAAACCGGTTATTTTATATAACCGGACTTGAGTCCTGGAAATGGGAAGTACAATGCCTGCACTCTAAAGGAGAGGTTTGGGATATTGGCAGTTTGGAGAGATATATTGTGTATTTTTATACATATATACTTCTAAACTGTTGTATTCTGGGCACTTCTACAAAAACAGTGATTATGTATGAGTGAGGTGAAAGTGTTGAATGATGATGAAAGTATTTTCTTTTTGGGGATTTTCTTTCTCTTTGGGTCACCCTGCCTCGGTGGGAGACGGCTGATTTGTTAAAAAAAAAAAAAAATTTAGAGATTAAATATAGATTTACATACAGAAAAGAATGACAAATGAATATAAAGCAATAGTAACATCACACTTACCTTTATTGAAGACTCTTGTTGGTGTAAGGAAGACAGGAGGAGGGGAGAGGGAGAAGTTACTATTGTTTGGAAAGGGATTCTCCTTCAATAAAGACTTTAGGTACTGGGTCCTTATCCAGGGTTACTTCCCTTCTTTGTTTTTTAATGGCTTGAGAGTCACTGGACTCCTGTCACGCAAAAATTGTCTCTTTAAGATTTTCAAAAATGGGACAAGGCATTGTCATTGAACATGTCGCAGACGCGGCCTACAACAGCTTTGTTAGGGTTGTGTTCCTCCACAAACGTTGCACCTCACTCTACTTTGCACAAATGTCCTTAATCTTTGAAGAAAAAACCTTCCCCCTCTCTTCCTCCTCCTATGAAGCAATTTCCTCAGCTGTGGCCTGTTGCTGTTGCAGATGAAGCTCTTGCAGCTCTTCAGTGGTTAGCTCTTCACTGTGGTCCTCCACCAACACTTCCACATTCTGGCCACTCACATCCAATCCCATGGAATTTCCCAATACCACAGTACATTCCACAACAGGTGTAGGGTCGACAGGGTCAGCCCCGAACCCTTCAAAATCCTTCTCTTTGATACATTCTGGCCAGTTTTTTCCAAGCAGAGTTCATCATCCTGGAAGTCACTCCCTGCCATGCCTTATCTATAAGGGTTATGCAATTGAGGATGTTGAAGTGATCCTTCCAGAACTCTCTTAGGATCAATTCAGTGTCTGAGGTCATGTCAAAGCACCTTTGAAACATTGCTTTGGTGCAGAGTTCTTTGAAGTTTGAAATGATATGCTGGTTCATGGGTTGGATGAGAGGAGTGGTATTAGGGGGCAAGAACTTCACTGTGATGAAATGAAACTCCTCCAACAATTGGTCATCCAAGTTTGGAGGATGAGCAAGAGTATTGTCCATTACCAGAAGGCACTTGAGTGGCAATTTATTATCTAGGAGGTATTTCTTCACACACTGGCCAAACACTTCATTGAACCAATCAAAGAAAATTTCCCTTATGACCCATGCCTTATTGTTAGCCTTCCAAATCACACACAATTTACTATTGACGACACTGTTTTTCTTGAACCCTCTAGGATTTTAAGAGTGATACACCAGTAAAGACTTCACTTTGGAGTCCCTACTTGCATTACCACAGAACAAGAGAGTTAGCCTGTCTTTCATAGGCTTGTGTCCTGGCAGTGCCTTCTTCTGCATGATGTAGGTCCCCTTTGGCATTTTATTCCAAAAGAGGCCTGTTTTATCACAATTGAAGACTTGTTGGGGGAGGAATCCTTCAGCCTCTACGTACCCCTTGAATTCATGCACAGATTTTTCAAATGCATGTTTGTCTGAACTTGTAGCCTCACCATGCCTTACAACACTGTGTATGCCACTTCGCTTCTTGAAATTTTTGAACCAGCCTTTGCTGGCCTTAAATTCACAAGCATCAGCACTCATTCCAGGCATTTTCTTTACGAGATTGGCATGCAACTCCCATGCCTTTTCACAAATTATTGACTTCCCAACACTATCTCCTGCTAACTTTTTGGTTGAGCCACACCAATAACAATTTCTCCACATCTTTGATTGCCTGTGATCTCTGTTTCATTAGCACATTTACCCCTTTTGCAACATCAGCTTCCTTGATTTAATTTTTCTTCCCCATGATGGAAGTGATCATTGAATGGGGCTTCCCGTACATCCTGGCAAGCTCAGCCACACATACTCCACTTTCATGTTTTTCTATGATTTCTTTAATTCTATCGTGTTTCTCACCTTTACCAAAGGGCTGGCAATAGAAGCTTTCTTTGGGCCCATGGTGGCTTATTCAACAGTTGTGAGCCCCCCAAAAATTGGATTATTACGAAATGTTTAGTATGAACGTGAGGGGGGTGATGGTCCCTCGCCAAGAAACAGTGCCAGACTGACTCTTGATTGCATCTGTGTGAGGCTTTGTGTGTGCGGGGCCACTGGGACACATACCATACAACTGCCGAAATCCAAGGGAAATCACGAAAACCAAGGCTATATTTTGACGAAAAAAGTTGCTGATAACCAAAATTCATAAAAGCTGAGACTCACAAAAACCAAGGGTCCACTGTAATCGTGTAATTACAGTATCTTTAGTTATTGTACAAAAAAATAAAGTTGCTAAGTTTTTGACATTTGCAAAATATCTTGCCCTTTACTCCCACACAAATCACAAAACATTTGTAATATTTTCCATATTCCACAAGCCAACTGTAAAACATTCATTTTTTATGATTTCTGTCAATATTATTGCATTTACTTCAATAATAAATGGTGGGCTTCATGAAATAAGTCAATACCTTACTTCAGAGATATTCATATATCACTGCACTAGTGATCTAGTGCAGTTAGCCTCTCAAAAACTCCATTTTCTCTTACTCAGGACCAAAGAACACATTATAGGTAGGAGCAGTAAGGATTTTGTATGCTCGGACTAGTCCTGGACACTACATATTATGGCCTATTTTATTCATTCTAGAGTATTTATCATGTTTCTGTGTTACTTAGTGTTTATTATGTACATGTATAGATAAATTCTGATAGATGAATAAGCCGTAGAGTTGATTTATATTATTTTATTATCACACTGGCCGATTCCCACCAAGGCAGGGTGGCCCGAAAAAGAAAAACTTTCACCATCATTCACTCCATCACTGTCTTGCCAGAAGGGTGCTTTACACTAAAGTTTTTAAACTGCAACATTGACACCCCTCCTTCAGAGTGCAGGCACTGTACTTCCCATCTCCAGGACTCAAGTCCGGCCTGCCGGTTTCCCTGAACCCCCTTCATGAATGTTACTTTGCTCACACTCCAACAGCACGTCAAGTATTAAAAACCATTTGTCTCCATTCACTCCTATCAAACACGCTCACGCATGCCTGCTGGAAGTCCAAGCCCCTCGCACACAAAACCTCCTTTACCCCCTCCCTCCAACCTTTTCTAGGCCGACCCCTACCCCACCTTCCTTCCACTACAGACTGATACACTCTTGAAGTTATTCTATTTCTCTCCATTCTCTCCACATGTCCGAACCACCTCAACAACCCTTCCTCAGCCCTCTGGACAACAGTTTTGGTAATCCCGCACCTCCTCCTAACTTCCAAACTACGAATTCTCTGCATTATATTCACACCACACATTGCTCTCAGACATGACATCTCCACTGCCTCCAGCCTTCTCCTCGCTGCAACATTCATCACCCATGCTTCACACCCATATAAGAGCGTTGGTAAAACTATACTCTCATACATTCCCCTCTTTGCCTCCAAGGACAAAGTTCTTTGTCTCCACAGACTCCTAAGTGCACCACTCACCCTTTTCCCCTCATCAATTCTATGATTCACCTCATCTTTCATAGACCCATCCGCTGACACGTCCACTCCCAAATATCTGAATACATTCACCTCCTCCATACTCTCTCCCTCCAATCTGATATCCAATCTTTCATCACCTAATCTTTTTGTTATCCTCATAACCTTACTCTTTCCTGTATTCACTTTCAATTTTCTTCTTTTGCACACCCTACCAAATTCATCCACCAATCTCTGCAACTTCTCTTCAGAATCTCCCAAGAGCACAGTGTCATCAGCAAAGAGCAACTGTGACAACTCCCACTTTATGTGTGATTCTTTATCTTTTAACTCCATGCCTCTTGCCAAGACCCTCGCATTTACTTCTCTTACAACCCCATCTATAAATATATTAAACAACCACGGTGACATCACACATCCTTGTCTAAGGCCTACTTTTACTGGGAAATAATTTCCCTCTTTCCTACATACTCTAACTTGAGCCTCACTATCCTCATAAAAACTCTTCACTGCTTTCAGTAACCTACCTCCTACACCATACACCTGCAACATCTGCCACATTGCCCCCCTATCCACCCTGTTATACGCCTTTTCCAAATCCATAAATGCCACAAAGATCTCTTTAGCCTTATCTATATACTGTTCACTTATATGTTTCACTGTAAACACCTGGTCCACACACCCCCTACCTTTCCTAAAGCCTCCTTGTTCATCTGCTATCCTATTCTCCGTCTTACTCTTAATTCTTTCAATAATAACTCTACCATACACTTTGCCAGGTATACTCAACAGACTTATCCCCCTATAATTTTTGCACTCTCTTTTATCCCCTTTGCCTTTATACAAAGGAGCTATGCATGCTCTCTGCCAATCCCTAGGTACCTTACCCTCTTCTATACATTTATTAAATAATTGCACCAACCACTCCAAAACTATATCCCCACCTGCTTTTAACATTTCTATCTTTATCCCATCAATCCCGGCTGCCTTACCCCCTTTCATTTTACCTACTGCCTCACGAACTTCCCCCACACTCACAACTGGCTCTTCCTCACTCCTACAAGATGTTGTTCCTCCTTGCCCTATACATGAAATCACAGCTTCCCTATCTTCATCAACATTTAACAATCCCTCAAAATATTCCCTCCATCTTCCCAATACCTCTAACTCTCCATTTAATAACTCTCCTCTCCTATTTTTAACTGACAAATCCATTTGTTCTCTAGGCTTTCTTAACTTGTTAATCTCACTCCAAAACTTTTTCTTATTTTCAACAAAATTTGTTGATAACATCTCACCCACTCTCTCATTTGCTCTCTTTTTACATTGCTTCACCACTCTCTTAACCTCTCTCTTTTTCTCCATATACTCTTCCCTCCTTGCATCACTTCTACTTTGTAAAAACTTCTCATATGCTAACTTTTTCTCCCTTACTACTCTCTTCACATCATCATTCCACCAATCGCTCCTCTTCCCTCCCGCACCCACTTTCCTGTAACCACAAACTTCTGCTGAACACTCTAACACTACATTTTTAAACCTACCCCATACCTCTTCGACCCCATTGCCTATGCTCTCATTAGCCCATCTATCCTCCAATAGCTGTTTATATCTTACCCTAACTGCCTCCTCTTTTACTTTATAAACCTTCACCTCTCTCTTCCCTGATGCTTCTATTCTCCTTGTATCCCATCTACCTTTTACTCTCAGTGTAGCTACAACTAGAAAGTGATCTGATATATCTGTGGCCCCTCTATAAACATGTACATCCTGAAGTCTACTCAACAGTCTTTTATCTACCAATACATAATCCAACAAACTACTGTCATTTCGCCCTACATCATATCTTGTATACTTATTTATCCTCTTTTTCTTAAAATATGTGTTACCTATAACTAAACCCCTTTCTATACAAAGTTCAATCAAAGGGCTCCCATTATCATTTACACCTGGCACCCCAAACTTACCTACCACACCCTCTCTAAAAGTTTCTCCTACTTTAGCATTCAGATCCCCTACCACAATTACTCTCTCACTTGGTTCAAAGGCTCCTATACATTCACTTAACATCTCCCAAAATCTCTCTCTCTCTCCTCTGCATTCCTCTCTTCTCCAGGTGCATACACGCTTATTATGACCCACTTCTCGCATCCAACCTTTACTTTAATCCACATAATTCTTGAATTTACACATTCATATTCTCTTTTCTCCTTCCATAACTGATCATTCAACATTACTGCTACCCCTTCCTTTGCTCTAACTCTCTCAGATACTCCAGATTTAATCCCATTTATTTCCCCCCACCGAAACTCCCCTACCCCCTTCAGCTTTGTTTCGCTTAGGGCCAGGACATCCAACTTCTTTTCATTCATAACATCAGCAATCATCTGTTTCTTGTCATCCGCACTACATCCACGCACATTTAAGCATCCCAGTTTTATAAAGTTTTTCTTCTTCTCTTTTTTAGTAAATGTCTACAGGAGAAGGGGTTACTAGCCCATTGCTCCCGGCATTTTAGTCGCCTCATACGACACGCATGGCTTACGGAGGAAAGATTCTTTTCCACTTCCCCGTGGACAATAGAAGAAATAAAGAAGAACAAGAGCTATTTAGAAAAAGGAGAAAAACCTAGATGTATGTATATATATATGCATGTGCGTGTCTGTGAAGTGTGACCAAAGTGTAAGTAGGAGTAGCAAGATATCCCTGTTATCTAGCGTGTTTATGAGACAGAAAAAGAAACCAGCAATCCTACCATCATGCAAAACAGTTACAGGTTTCTGTTTCACAGTCATCAGGCAGGACGGTAGTACTTCCCTGGGTGGTTGCTGTCTACCAACCTACTACCTAGAGTTGATATTAGCATTATATTGAAGTATTTTCTCCTGCCCCTGGGGTGGTTTCTTGGGGGTTGGAACGAATTAATGACATTTCAATTAGTTTCAATGAAGAAAATTGATTTGATATTCAAGCAGATTGAGTTATGAGCTCAGTCACGGAATGAATTAAACTCATAAGTCAAGGTACCACTGCAATTTGCATCTAGAAAATCCTGGAGGGACTGGTCCTTAACCCCCTAACATGAACACTAAAATTACTCTTTGTGACAAGAGACTTGGCAAACAGTGCAACATACCTCCATTAAAAAAGCAGGAGCGACTAGTACACTAAGAGAGAACTCAGTGAGTATCAGAGATCCCTGACTCCTCAGTGCCCTCCTTCCATGCATGTGAGGAATTACCAATGAACCTCAGGTTGTTTTCAAGAGGGAACTGAACAAATTCCTCAAACCAGTCCCTGATCTGCCAGGCAGTGGCTTGTGTTAGACTATGTGCAGCCAGCAGTAACAGCCCGGTTGATAAGGTCTTGATCCTCCAGGAGGCCTGGTCTGAGACTGGACTGTGGAGCCATTTACATCCAGAAACATCCCTCAGGTATCCTTCATGTGTGCAGTGCAGTTTTTATTTATATCTAACCATACCCGCTCATGCATTTACCCAACCTATACAGTGGAACCCCGAATATCGGCCGCTGTGGGTATCGGCCAAATTGAATTTAGGCCAGTCTTTGGGCCAAAATTTTGCTCTGTGTTTCAGCTGATGCCTCACAAATCGGCCGTATTAGACGCATCAGCTCGCTTCCCCCCAGGACACCCCGGGTAGGCGAGTCAGTCTCCCTGTGTGTCTTGGTGAGCGAGCATATACTCCACACATTCATCCAAACATTTCCTTAAAATGCATTGGTTTTTGTGCTGGTTTATTAAGTGCGACTGAAATAGGCCACCATGGGCCCAAAGAAAGTTCAGATTGCCAGCCTTATCTGGAGTTTATCTGGAGAGAGTTCCGGGGGTCAACGCCCCCGCGGCCCGGTCTGTGACCAGGCCTCCTTAGGTCAGTGTCCCAGGATGCGACCCACACCAGTCGACTAACACCCAGTTACCCATTTTACTGATGGGGAACATAGACAACAGGTGGAAAGAAACACGTCCAATGTTTCTACTCTGGCTGGGAATCGAACCCAGGCCCTCACCGTGTGAAGCGAGAGCGTTAACCACCAGGCCACCAGAGAAAGTGAGAAACATGATAGATTTGAAAAAAGAAATTTTAGAAAAATACGAGAGTGGTGTGCGTGTGCTCCAGCTTGCCAGGATGTGTGGCAAAAACAAATCAACAATCACTTCTGTCCTGGCAAAGAAAAAACAAATCAAGGAAGCTGATGTGGCAAAAGGGGTTTACCTGGAGTTTACCTGGAGAGAGTTCCGGGGGTCAACACCCCCGCGGCCCAGTCTGTGACCAGGCCTCCTGGTGGATCAGAGCCTGATCAACCAGGCTGTTGCTGCTGGCTGCACGCAAACCAACGTACGAGCCACAGCCCGGCTGGTCAGGAACCGACTTTAGGTGCTTGTCCAGTGCCAGCTTGAAGACTGCCAGGGGTCTGTTGGTAATCCCCCTTATGTATGCTGGGAGGCAGTTGAACAGTCTCGGGCCCCTGACACTTATTGTATGGTCTCTTAACGTGCTAGTGACACCCCTGCTTTTCATTGGGGGGATGTTGCATCGTCTGCCAAGTCTTTTGCTTTCGTAGTGAGTGATTTTCGTGTGCAAGTTCGGTACTAGTCCCTCTAGGATTTTCCAGGTGTATATAATCATGTATCTCTCCTGCCTGCGTTCCAGGGAATATAGGTTTAGGAATCTCAAGAGCTCCCAGTAATTGAGGTGTTTTATCTCCGTTATGTGCGCCATGAAGGTTCTCTGTACATTTTCTAGGTCAGCAATTTCACCTGCCTTGAAAGGTGCTGTTAGTGTGCAGCAATATTCCAGCCTAGATAGAACAAGTGACCTGAAGAGTGTCATCATGGGCTTGGCCTCCCTAGTTTTGAAGGTTCTCATTATCCATCCTGTCATTTTTCTAGCAGATGCGATTGATACAATGTTATGGTCCTTGAAGGTGAGATCCTCCGACATGATCACTCCCAGGTCTTTGACGTTGGTGTTTCGCTCTATTTTGTGGCCAGAATTTGTTTTGTACTCTGATGAAGATTTAATTTCCTCGTGTTTACCATATCTGAGTAATTGAAATTTCTCATCGTTGAACTACATATTGTTTTCTGCAGCCCACTGAAAGATTTGGTTGATGTCCGCCTGGAGCCTTGCAGTGTCTGCAATGGAAGACACTGTCATGCAGATTCGGGTGTCATCTGCAAAGGAAGACACTGTGCTGTGGCTGACATCCTTGTCTATGTCGGATATGAGGATGAGGAACAAGATGGGAGCGAGTACTGTGCCTTGTGGAACAGAGCTTTTCACCGTAGCTGCCTCGGACTTTACTCTGTTGACGATTACTCTCTGTGTTCTGGTAGTGAGGAAATTATAGATCCATCGACCGACTTTTCCTGTTATTCCTTTAGCACGCATTTTGTGCGCTATTACACCATGGTCACACTTGTCGAAGACTTTTGCAAAGTCTGTATATATTACATCTGCATTCTTTTTGTCTGCTAGTGCATTTAGGACCTTGTCATAGTGATCTAATAATTGAGACAGACAGGAGCGACCTGTTCTAAACCCATGTTGCCCTGGGTTGTGTAATTGATGGGTTTCTAGATGGGTGGTGATCTTGCTTCTTAGGACCCTTTCAAAGATTTTTATGATATGGGATGTTAGTGCTATTGGTCTGTAGTTCTTTGCTGTTGCTTTACTGCCCCCTTTGTGGAGTGGGGCTATGTCTGTTGTTTTTAGTAACTGTGGGACGACCCCCGTGTCCATGCTCCCTCTCCATAGGATGGAAAAGGCTCATGATAGGGGCTTCTTGCAGTTCTTGATGAACACGGAGTTCCATGAGTCTGGCCCTGGGGCAGAGTGCATGGGCATGTCATTTATCGCCTGTTCGAAGTCATTTGGCGTCAGGATAACATCGGATAGGCTTGTGTTAATCAAATTTTGTGGCTTTCTCATAAAAAATACATTTTGATCTTCGACTCTCAGTCTGGTTAGTGGCTTGCTAAAAACTGAGTCATATTGGGACTTGAGTAGCTCACTCATTTCCTTGCTGTCATCTGTGTAGGACCCATCTTGTTTAAGTAGGGGCCCAATACTGGACGTTGTTCTCGACTTTGATTTGGCATAGGAGAAGAAATACTTTGGGTTTCTTTCGATTTCATTTATGGCTTTTAGTTCTTCCCGCAATTCCTGACTCCTATAAGATTCCTTTAGCTTAAGTTCGATGCTTGCTATTTCTCTGACCAGTGTCTCCCTACGCATTTCAGATATATTGACCTCTTTTAGCCGCTCTGTTATTCTTTTCCGTCGCCTGTAAAGGGAGCGCCTGTCTCTTTCTATTTTACATCTACTCCTCCTTTTTCTTAGAGGAATAAGCCTTGTGCATACATCGAGTGCCACCAAGTTAATCTGTTCTAGGCATAAGTTGGGGTCTGTGTTGCTTAGTATATCTTCCCAGCTTATATCGGTTAGGACTTGGTTTACTTGGTCCCACTTTATGTTTTTGTTATTGAAGTTGAATTTGGTGAATGCTCCCTCGTGACTAGTCTCATTATGTCGGTCTGGGGCTCCACACATACATGTCTGAACCTCAATTATGTTGTGATCTGAGTATATTGTTTTTGATATGGTGACATTTCTTATCAGATCATCATTGTTAGTGAAGATGAGGTCTAGTGTATTCTCCAGTCTAGTAGGCTCTATTATTTGCTGGTTTAAATTGAATTTTGTGCAGAGATTTAAAAGCTCGTGTGAGTGTGAGTTTTCATCAGAGCTGCCTCCTGGTGTTATTACTGCAACAGTATTATTTGCTATATTCCTCCATTTTAGGTGCCTTAAGTTGAAATCCCCCAGGAGCAAGATGTTGGGTGCAGGAGCTGGAAGATTTTCCAGACAGTGGTCAATTTTTAACAGCTGTTCCTGGAATTGCTGGGATGTTGCATCCGGAGGCTTGTAGACTACCACAATGACTAGGTTTTAGTTCTCGACCTTTACTGCTAAAATTTCCACTACATCATTTGAGGCATTAAGCAGTTCTGTGCAAACAAGTGACTCTGCAATGTACAGGCTAACCCCCCCCCTTTTGCCTGTTCACTCTGTCACATTTGTATAGGTTGTAACCTGGGATCCATATTTCGTTGTCCAAGTGATCCTTTATGTGGGTCTCAATGAAAGCCGTGAACATTGCCTTTGCCTCTGCAAGCAGTCCACGGATGAAAGGTATTTTGTTGTTTGTTGCTGGCTTTAGACCCTGTATATTTGCAAAGAAGAATGTCATCGGACTGGTGGTATTGTTGGTACTGGGGGGGGGATTTTTTTTCCGGCATTAGTATCTGTATCTGTTGATTTGGAGTGGAGGCCATCGAGTGTGGTTCCACTCCAGGAATGACTGGATTTGGTGTACGATTTCTTCCATTTCCTGCCAGTTTTTTTTTCCTTCCTGGCACTAAAAAACCTCTCCCTCTTGAGTGGCTGTGGCTACCCAGGTTTTCCCATGGCCTGGATGTTTTGTATCTTTTTGTCCCCTTTAGATGGTGTGCCTGGCAATTTAAGTTATAGCACAGTCTTTCCTGTACTGAAGAGGTACACAGTTCAGGGTGAAAAAGCTTACAGGAAGGGTGTTTGCATTTTCCTGTTGTCATATGGGCATGGCATTTTCTAGGGTAGTCATAGTTGCACGTCCCGTCTGTTTTTCCAGATTTCCCATGCCTGCAGATACCAAGTGCATAGTATGTGCACAGGCTTGGTTTCCGTTTGCCTTGGGTTTCTGTGACTGTATTCCCTGTTGGTGCATGTTTCCCTGTCTTATTCCTATCCTCCCTGGCACCAACAATGGAGCTCCCACCAGTTGTTTTTGGTAATATATCCTCACTATTGCTAGTGGAGTCCTCTTGTTTGCTATTTCCTGTGGTATTTCTAATTTGCAATATTGGTTTTATCTTATCTTTGACTACACTTGTTTCCCTACTACGGCTCCTGTCCCCTATGAGGTCATTTATATGTATTCCTTCCTGCGTATAATTCCCGACTACCTGGACAAAATCTCCAGCTTCACCATTACTGTCTCCCAGGACAGCACCTCCAGCTTCACCATTACTGTCTCCCAGGACAGCACCTCCAGCTTCACCATTACTGTCTCCAAGGACAGCACTATCAGCCCCACATTTACTGACTACCAGGACATCACCTCCAGCCTTACAGTTTCTGACTACATGGCCAGTATCAAGGGCAGTACCATTCAGCCCAGACTTTTTATGTTCCCATCTGTTGTAGAAAGCTTCCAGGTTTTCTATGAAAGCAGCTTTGATGTTATCCTCTTTTAATACCCTTGTGATTTTAGTCCACAGATTTATCTCATTTGGGCATACCCAAAAACACTTCCCTGTTTTAATACTGCTTGTAGATAGTTCTTGGATATCTGCACAAGGGGCGCAACACCAATTTCCACAAAAATGACAATTTATCCATGTGGAAGCCCGTTTGTTTGATTGACCGCAGACTACACAGAGCTTCATAATGATTTGAATGGTTGATTTACTGTAATTCTACTAGCAACCTCTTGAATATTCTATTAATAACCTCCTTAAATGAAGCTCTAGCTATTTGTATTTCTATTTCTAACTGTACTTGTATATTGGACAGCTTACCGTGTACGTTCCTTGTTTATATTTATTGTTTGTGTTTGATAAGGGCGCCTACAACCCCATCCGTTTACAGTCTGCTTTATTGTCCAACGAATCCATTTGAAACCAGTCAAGGGTTCGGACCAGTCAAGGGTTCGGACCAGTCGATCTGATCTGATCAGTGGGTCACTTATTTAAAACATACTGGTCGGTGATTTGGGCTAACACATGAAGGATCTACTGGAAATTATCTACCTGAGTAATATGTGATTTGATTGATACAAAAGTATAACTTGCATGTTGAAGAAACCAGTGATTTCAGGCAGCTTCTACAATGACGAACGGTCGAGCCTCAACCCTTGTTTATCAGTCGCTGTATCTAGCTTTTCTAGTTTTTTTTCGTCTCCACCACAATAAATGCTATATTATCACTATAGTTGACTGGTGGAAATTTTGTAGGAAGGACGCTTTTTCTGTAGTAATAATTGCTTCTTGTTGTGTATATTGCAACCGCTGGTAACTACAGGTTATATGAAATTCACAGTATACGTCTGGTATTTCAAGAAAAAAGAAACTAATGAAAGTCACTCCACTCCACTAAGTACCATTATAATACTGGTTAGTTGCTACTACAGCACTGTATTCTGCTATTCACTGGTATCACTAGATTATATGCGAGTACACTAGCAGGCCAGGAAGATTATTAAAACAGCTGACCACTGTGGTAAGATTCTGGCGACTTCTGGCACCTGCCTCTATAGGCTTATCACTTCATTTACAAATTCACCTGTTTTCAAATGACACTTTAGCCTTTATCATCTATATACTAGGGAGCCACTGTAGTATACACTATACATTATGTATACACAATGTTATCAGGGAGACTTTCTTTCCTCTGACAAAGAAAAGTTCTATTATTATTATTTTGCACACAGAACACAGGCCTATGATTCCCCTCTGGCAGTAAACTCTGCTAGGTAGTGCACACTAATTCTCCTTTTTTGACTCAGTATATAATGTTTTCCGCCCAAGATTGGTTCCAGGCGCTAGAGGGATGTATCATATAGGATTGATGGCACAAATTAAAGTTCTAGCACATAAGAGCGACCGTGAAAACACGAGAAAACCCGGAGCACAACGAGGCACGCTGACACGCTGGATAGCGTGGAAGATGTGGAAAAGTTGTTGTTGTTGTGGATCAGCGAAAAACAGTTAGCAGGAGATAGTTTTTCAGAGACAATCATTTGTGAAAATGCCTGGAACTAGTGCTGATGTTAGTGAATTTAAGGCCAACAGAGGCTGGTTTGACAGATTTAATAGTCCCCCTTCTAAACAATAACCTCTCCTCCTCCCTCTCCTCTCCTCCCTGTTTTGCATATGCCAACAAGAGTCTTCAAAACAGGTATGTAATAATGGTTTAAATATTCATTTATATGTAATTGTCATTGTTTTGTGTATGTAAAACTATAGTTAAACTTTACAAAATGTATTTTCTTTTTATTATTATTATTTTTGTGTGTTTGGAACGGATTAATTGTATTTACATTAATTCTTATGGGAAATATTGCTTCGAATTTAGGCCTTTTTGGATTTAGGCCAACCCTCTGGAACGGATTACAGCCGACATTCGGGGTTCCCTGTACTTTAAATTTTTCAGTGAAGTTGTATCATAGATGCTTCCAGTATTTAGTTAGTTAATCTATTGCATATATCTAACTACTGTAGTTCCACTAGAGTTTTGACCTATTTCTTTACTAATATAAATATTTCCATCTCCATGGGGAAGTGGAACAGAATTCTTCCTCCGTAAGTCATGTATGTCATAAGAGGCAACTGAAATGCTGGGAGCAAGGGGCTAGTAACCCCTTCTCCTGTATACACTACTAAAGTTAAAAAGAGATACTTTTTTTTTCTTTTAGGGCCACCCTACTTTGGTGAGATAAGGCCGGTTTGTTGAAAGAAGAAAAAGAATATTTCCACTGAGTTCATTGTAATGGGTTCTTAAATTTAAGTATTTCTAGACCTTATTCATATTCCTTTAATTACACTTTCTTTTAGGTTTATATTGCTCAAGGGATGAGAAGCAGCCTGTAAGTCTGTTTTAACCCGTTAACTGTCCAAACATAGATCTACGTTCTTACCGCTAGTGCTCCAAACGTAGATCTACGTTTTATTTTCCCTGCCTCCAAATTTGGCACGATTGGCCTAACATGCCTGGTCGGCATAGAATGGGTCTTAACTCTCGGTGTGTGCACTATTAACCCTTAAACTGTCCAAACGTAGATCTACGTTTACGTGCGTAGCACTCCAACCTTGATTTTCTCCATTTGAAAGCATGTAAAAAATGTAGCTCTACATTCAGAGGGCTACGTGAGCGAACATAGATCTACATTTGGACAGTTTAACCCTTTCAGGGTTGGCAGACCCTCTCCTAAACTAGTTCTCAGGGTCAGAAATTTTTCAAAAAAAAAAAAAAAATTATTTTTTCTTATGAAATGATAGAGAATCTTTTCCTGATTATAATGACACTAAAAGTATGAAATTTGATGGAAAACTTACAGAATTATGCTCTCGCAAAGTTAGTGGTCTTGATGATACTTATGCATTGGCGATTTTGCCTACTTTGAGCCCTATTTTCGGCCAATTCCAATGTACCATTCGACAAAAATCATACTTATTTCTCTAGAACTCCATTTTTTCTATTGAATGAGTACAAAAAAAACACCCATTTACCAATTTCAACTATCCAATAAAGTGGTCAGAAATTGGCAATTTTGCCAATTTCACACAAATTTCAAAAGATGCCAGTTTCCAAATAGGGTCCAGAATAAACAAGACAGACATTCCTGGCACTAAAATAACATTTCCTCTGTTCATTAGTCATGTCCCCAGGCCTCTGTTACATTTCTTTTGCTTTTCACTTTGAATTTTTATTTTCGCAAAAAATAGAAGATTTAGTTATGCAGACTACTGCATTAGTGTATAAATGGTGTAGAAATGGTATAAATAATATCAGTGCACTTGTGAAAGAATATTAGACTCACCAGTTGACGTGTATTGGACGTATGGCATGATTTGTTTACCTTTGAGCTTTGGCAAAAATTGAACATTTCTGCTACTTTGAGCTCAATTTCAAGGTACTTTTCATTGTGAAACCCATCAAAATCATCTTAATTTCTGTAATATGTCTTCCATTCTATAAAATGAGACCAGGAAAACTAGGATACACCCATAAACAGCATACAAAAATACACTGCAAAGTTGCTATTTTAAACCAAAAACACGGTCGGAGTTTTTTTTCTTATTATGCACTGTGTGCTGCAGGATTTTTTTTATACTGCGCACACTGACCACATAGACCCATTCTTTCATGTGTAGGCCTACCAGCTTTCTCGCGCTAGATTTCAAGGCGCTAGAATTTATGTGTACTAGTACGGCACCAACCCTGGCGTGCAAGCCATACTAGTACGGCACCAACCCTGAAAGGGTTAAGGGTTAAAAAAATCTAGGACTATTTAATACCTTATGGGAGCACCAGCTCAATTGAGTGCCAGTTAGAGCAAACAATGTGACAAACACCAAGGATTATCTGATGTCATGTTGTTTTAACACTCCCTTATCAAGAGGAAAGTGTCATCCTGCTAGAATGTCCTTTAACCTATGCCCTAAGTAAGAAGAAACAATTCTGGAACTGTAATTTCGGCAGGCTGGCTGGTCAGCTGGCTAGCTGGTGGCTGGCCGGCCACCTGGCTGGCTGGCCTCTTGGCTGGCCAGCAGCTGGCTGGCTGGTGGCTGGCTGGCCTGGGTGGCCACCTGGCCAAACAGGAGGCCATCTGTCTTTCTGTATCTCTGTCTATCTCTTTGTCTCTGTCTGTCTCTAACAGGAACACATACGTAAATACAATTATACATAGTTTAAATTACCTAGGATAAGCCAAAAAATCCATGCAAATTGCTGTACTGTGCTTGTGGATAGTGATCTTTTGTAATATCAGTTGGTTCATGAGCAACTCTCTGAGACAAGAGAGACAAGCAGACAGAAACACACAGACAGAAAGCTAGAAAGACAGATGGACAGAGCTAGATAGGCAGAAAGCTAGACAGACAGACATGTTTATGTGAAACAATGAAAACAAATAAAGGAAGTCTCATCAAATGTCACCACTGTCATTAGTGGAGTGATAAGATAAGACCACGCTCATCAAGTGTCACTATTATCAGCAGTGAAGTGATAAGATAAGACGAGTGACACACTCTTAAATGATGCTTCAAGGGGACTTATTATTATTATATACTCCTGTATCCAAAACATTGCTGGGACCTGTAAATACTATGTATATATTTCTAGACAATAGTATGTGACTAAGGTAGGTGAAAATGTTCACCTGTCACTGTGTTTGTGACAATTTGAGTACTATTTCAGTACCTAATATTAGTGTCAGAACAAAGATTGGCTATCAAATCACAAGAACTACTATAAATAGTAATTATCAGAACATAAAAATTATATAAAATGATATGAAAACGAGAAAAAACGGTATATCGACAACACTTCTGCAAGCGGCAGGACTCCATGTTGTCGTCAGATGAGCATCAAGGGCCACCTTCACAGGCTCATATCTTGGTGAGTACTAACCCTAAATTTTTTTTTATCCATTGTCATGTAGAAAAATGTGATCTTTTTCTATAATTTTTTTTTTTTTTTTCAAAATATTCGGAGCACTGGGCGAGAGAATGTAGATCTGTGTTTGGACAGTTAACTGGTTAACTACATTTCTTTACTGAGCCACTTGAAGATGGCAGTTTTATATCTAGAATATCCATCAAGAATTAATAACAAACACTTATCCAGTACTCATAAATGAACAAAGCACTAGCTATTAAAAATAAGAGATGCTCATTGTATGTATGTATAGAATTGCTTTACTTTTACCTCTGATGTACCTCAGGTAGCAGTGAGTGGTGGAGCGCTCATAGCGGCACCTTTAACTATAATCTACAGAAGAAGAAGGGAAGAGAAAATCCTTTCAAGTTGAAGCTAGAAGCATCCAAGTGGAACAGCAACAGACAGAAATACAAGTTCTTTGTACAAAAGACACATCTTGAAGTAAATTATCTGAGATATGGCAAAGGTTTCTTGCACAGTAATCCTCTTCTTAACAATACAATTGTATTCCAGAAAAGAGTATTGATAAATAAAATTACACTACTGTTAGTGATACACTTTTTCATAGACTTCCATGGTAGTCAGAGATCATTCATTGGAAAAATCCAGTACAGTATACTTTTTAAATTAAAAACATTTTTTTTATTGAAATATCAGATACACACCAAAATGTGTTTAACCCTTTCACTGTCAAGATCCCTGCTCACAAACTTGCTCTCAGTGTCGAAGAATCTTCAAAAAAAAAAATTTCATATGAAATGATAATTTTTTCCTGGTGGTAATGAAACCAAGAGTACGAAATTTGATGAAAAACTAATGGAATTACACTCTCTCTAAGTTAGCGGTCTCGGCGATATTTATGCATTAGCAATTTTGTTCACTTAAAGCCCTATTTTGGGCCAATTCCATTGTTCCACTTGACTATTTTCATAGCAATTTTGCTAGCACTCCTTTTGTTCTATCGATTGAGTACAAAAAAAACACCCATTTATCTGTTTCAACTACCCAATAAAGTGATTAGAAATTGATAATTTGGCCAATTTCATACAAAATTCAAGGAAGATAAATTTCAAAATAGGGTCCAGAATAAACAGTGCAAACTTTTCTAGCACTAAAATAATATTTTCTCTGTTCATTAGTCATGTCTCCAGGCCCTTCTTATATTATGCTTGCTTTTCATTTTGAATTTTTATTCACACCAAAAATAGAAGACTTACTGATATTCAGACTAATGCATAATGGTAATAATTGTATAAATAATGTCAGTGCATTCGTAAGTGCATATTAGACTAGCCATTTGACATGTATTGGATGCATGACGTGATTTCTTTACTCTTGAACTTCGGCAAAAATTTAACATTTCCTCTACTTTGAGTTCAATTTCAAGCTACTTTTAGTCTATCAAATCTATCAAATCTTTAGTCTATCAAATGAGACCAAGAAACCAAGAATACAACCATAAATACCATATGAAAATACACTGCAACCAAAAACACAGTCGCAGTTTTGTTTCTCATTATGCACTTAATGCTGCAGGATTTTTTTTATACTGCACACACTGACCACTCAGACCCATTCTCTCGTATGTAGGCCTACCAGCTATCTCCTGCAAGATTGGAAACAGCTAGAATTTTGGCGAAGTGTTACCGACACTGGTTTCAAAGTCATAATGTTATGGGACTGACAGTGAAAGGGTTAATATATGCCATAATCCAGTGATAGAGTTGGAAGGTAATGTTAGTCATTTAGGTGAAGGGAGGCAGGGAGATTAGATCCAAGGAAGAGCAGCCTATCCTCTTAGTAACACACAGTATTTCATTGTTCCTAAAATAGTCAAATGGATGACAGTTTAACAGGCCTTAAGCAGATATTATCTGACCCAGATATATCTAGTGTTTACACTGGGTCCCTGTTTTCTGTTCATGATTCAAAGCTTTTTTTTATTGTCTGTCTTATACAGTTGATACTCGTTTAACACAGTTGTTACATTTTTAAAATAGTGTGTAAATGAAAGAAATTATGTTAATGAATTAAAGAACATGAGGTAAAAGTAGGGTTACATTCCTGGAACCACCAAAAATGCCAAAAAATTGACTTGAGTCTTATAATGTAAAAAATAATGCAATTGTCGTTGGATGTAGTGAGATGTGCATAATTAAAATATAATACATGTACATGTAGTTAAAAAGGTTATATGGAGAGCGATGGTGCGGCACTACTGAGCCAAGGTGGATGGCTGAGGTCTTTGAACCAATGTTGATGCAGAGTTAATATGAGGTAATAGCTGTATTGGAGTGCAGTATTAGGGTTAAAAACAGCAGATATTACCTGGATACCTCAGGGATATGTTTAAAAGAGAATATTCAAAATATAGTTGCTAGTAAAGGCAAATCAATTGATCAACAAAGAAAGAAAGGTATTAGAGGGCAACGAGTGACTAGCTCCCTTCAGGTTTACTATACAAATAGTAGGAGTCTAAGAAATAAGATAGATGAGCTAAGATTACTTGCAAGTGCAGGTAATATAGATATTATTGGTATAACAAAGACCTGGTTCAACCTAAAAGATAGAGAAATGCCTTCTGAATGCAACATACAGGGTTATAAACTATTCCACACTGATATTCAATTCAATTCAATTCAAAGTTTATTCTCTATAAGGATTACAATGCTGAGTTTACAGAAATTTGGTTATTGTGTGGTTTACATGTAGTAAAATTGTGATTACAGAGTGTACCACTAGAACGCTTAGCATGGCTAGGCATTTCGGGCAGACTTAGTTTTATTCTTAATTGTAAAATATTACAAATTATGAGGTAAGTTGGTATTATGGCTAAGTGACTAAATACTAGTTTGTGAGTTTAGCAATGTGAATGCTTTTGTTTTGGCACAGTACATAGTTTCAGTATTGGAGTATCACAGGATTCATTATTTTAAGATTGAGGTTAATATTTCTGTTTATGGTCAAATGAGTGAGTGAGTGTAAGTGTGAACCACCAGGTGGTATTCGTGTAGTTAGTTGACGGGGTGTATCAGGGAGATAAGATGTTTTCTAATGGTAGTTTTGAAGGTGATGAATGTGTCTGCAGTTCTAGAGTTCTCAGGTAGGGTATTCCAGATTTTAGGGCCTTTGACATACATTGAATTTTTGTAAAGGTTTAGTCGGACACGGGGAATGTCGTAGAGATGTTTGTGTCTGGTGTTATGCCTGTGGGTTCTGTTACAACTATCAAGAAAGCATTTTAGGTCAAGGTTGATATTAGAGTTTAAGGCCCTGTAGATGTAGATTGCACAGTAGTAAGTGTGGATGTACTGAACTGGGAGTAAGTTTAGGTCTATGAAGAGTGGGGGGGTGTGTTGCCAGGGATGGGATTTAGTGATTATTCTTACTGCAGCTTTTTGTTGGGTTATTATTGGCTTTAGGTGTGTTGCTGCAGTTGATCCCCAAGCACAGATAGCATAGGTGAGGTATGGATAAATAAGTGAGTGGTATAGTGTGAGAAGGGCATTTTGCGGCACGTAGTATCATATCTTGGAGAGGATCCCAACCGTTTTGGATACTTTTTTGGTTATATGCTGGATATGGGTGCTGAAATTCAGGTTGTTGTCAAGGTATAAGCCTAGGAATTTGCCCCCATTATTTCTGGTAATTAGAGTGTTGTCAATCTTAATGTTAATTTGTGCATCTCCTGCTCTGCTACCAAACATAATATAGTAGGTTTTGTCAGTGTTAAGCGTAAGTTTATTGGCTGTCATCCAAGTCAATATTTTAATCAGCTCCTCATTCACAATGGTGTTGAGGGTGGCAAGATTAGGGTGAGAGATGACATAAGTCATGTCATCAGCAAAGAGAATGGGTTTCAGGTGTTGGGATACGTTTGGAAGGTCATTGATGTATATGAGGAAGAGCAGGGGACCAAGGACACTTCCCTGCGGAACTCCAGTATCAAGTGGCCGTGTTGCTGATGCTGTGTCTTTAATGGTGACGTACTGATACCTATTAGTAATGTAAGATTTGAAATAAGCAAGCGCATGGCCTCTTATACCGTAATGATCAAGTTTGTGGAGTAGGATGTCGTGGTCTACTGTGTCAAAAGCTTTTCTTAGGTCAATAAAAATTCCTAGTGGATATTCCTTATTTTCCAATGCTGTGTAAAGCAGATCTAGCATTTTTATGATTGCATCATTAGTGCTTTTATTTTTCCTGAATCCAAATTGGCAGGGGTTGAGTATGTTTTGAGCCGTTGTAAATGAATACAGTCTCCTGTGCACGAGTTTCTCAAAGATTTTGGATAGCAATGGTAAGTTAGATATTGGCCTATAGTTGTTTAAGTCTGTAGGGTCACCACCTTTATGTACTGGTGTAACCCTTGCCATCTTGAGTAGTTTCGGGAAGGTGCTAGTCTCTAGTGACTTGTTAAAAAGTAATGAAATAGCATGCGAAAGGACATGGGCCGCTCGCTTGTACAGTAATGGTGGGACATGAGACAGATTCCCCGAGTTATTTTTAAGTGACTTTATAATCTCAGTGACTTCCGTGGGCTCAGTTGGTGCAAGATAGAAGGAATTAGGGAAATTCCCATCTAGGTAGTCCCCGGCATGGGCATTGGTATGTGGGATTTTACTGGCGAGATTAGATCCTATGGTTGAGAAGAAGTCATTTATCTTGTTAGCTGTGTCAGTGGGATGTAGTGGTGTTTCATTAGGTTTAGTTAGGGTCAACAGGAAGGGTGGTGCAGTGGCGATGTAGGTCAGAGATAATTTAAATTATTGTCTTAGACATGATATAAGATTAGAAACATCGAACACAGAATCTGTTTGGCTACAGTTTCTCGAGGGTCGTGACAAATTAATTTTGGATGTGATTTATAGACCCCCAAACCTTGATAGGGAGGGCAGTAAGCTGTTATGGGACGAAATTCATAAGGCTTCTAGATATGAAAATGTTGTGTTAATGGGAGATTTTAACTTTAGACAAATTGATTGGAACAATATGATAGGAAATCTTGAGTCTAGTGACTTTCTTGATGTGGTTCAGGATTGCTTTTTAGAACAGTTTGTGACAGAACCAACTAGAGGAAACAATCTGCTTGACTTGATTCTTGCCAACAAAGAATCATTAATTAATAATCTTGAGGTTAATGATGAGCTTGGGCAAAGTGATCACAAATCACTTAGTTACAATATATTATGGAATTACCCCGATAACTGCAATCAAATCTCTGTCCCAGACTTTTGCTTGGCTGATTTCATGAGACTGAAAAATTACTTGGGTGGGCTAAATTGGGATGTCCTGACTATGGGTCAGGTAGGTGATCTTGGTTGCCAATATGACATTTTTCAGAGCATAGCTCTAGCTGCCCAGACAACTTTTATTCCGAGTAGGGAAATTAGATCTAACAAAAATGATCCCAAATAGATGAATAATAGATTAAAACGTCTCATTGGTCAAAAGAGAGGCATATATAGGCGTATCAAAAGAGGGGATGGGGAGTTAAGAAATCAGTATATTCAATTAAAGAGAGAAATAAAGAAAGGAATAAAAGCGAAAAGGGATTATGAGGCTAAGGTTGCGAGGGATTCGAAGACTAACCCAGAAGGGTTCTTTCAGGTATACAGAAGTAAGATTAGGGACAAGTTAGGCCCACTTAAGTGTAACTCTGGTCAGATCACTAACAGTGATAAGGATATGTGTGAAATTTGCAATACTTACTTCCTCTCAGTTTTTACCCAGGAAAATACTAGCGAAATTCCTGGAATAATAGATTATGTAGAACAGGACAATAATAAACTATGCATGATTGCGGTAACTAGTGACATAGTCCTCAGACAAATAGAGAAACTAAAACCTAACAAATCCCCAGGCCCTGATGAACTGTTTGCAAGGGTGTTAAAGGAATGTAAAGAGGAACTTAGGATACATTTGGCTAATCTTTTCAACATATCACTTCAAACTGGCATAGTGCGTGACAAGTGGAAAATGGCAAATGAAATACCTATTTACAAGGCAGGTGACAGGTCCTTGGCTTCAAACTATAGACCAATAAGCCTTACCTCCATAGTGGGAAAATTTATGGAATCAATAATTGTCGAAGCAATTTGTAGCCATCTTGATAGGAGGTTTTACAAAGAGGCGTTCCTGTCTTAGGAATTTACTAACTTTTTTCACTAAGGTGTTTGAGGGGGTAGGTCATGGTTATGAATATGATATTGTGTAACTAGACTTCAGTAAGGCTTTCGATAGAGTTCCACATCAGGGGCTATTGAGGAAACTTAAGTCACACGGAATAGGAGGAGAAATTTTTTCCTGGATAGAGGCATGGTTGACAAATAGGAAGCAGAGAGTTTGCATAAATGAGGAGAAATCAGAATGGGGGCACATCACAAGCAGTATTCTGCAGGGGTCAGTGTTGGGCCCATTGTTGTTCACAATTTACATAAACAACATAGATGAGGGAATAAATAGCGACATAAGCAAATTTGCTGATGACACCAGAATAGGCCATCCAATTCATTCTAATGATGACACTAGAGTACTTCAGGATGATTTGAATAGACTGATGCAGTGGTCAGAGAAGTGGCAGATGCAGTTTAATATAGACAAATGCAAAGTTCTAAATGTTGGACAGGAAAATAACCATGCTACAAATAAACTAAATAATGTAGATCTTAATAGTACTGATTGCAAAAAGGATTTAGGAGTTCTGGTTAGCAGTAATCTAAAACCAAGACAACAGTGCATTAGTGTTTGCAACAGAGCTAACAGAATCTTTGGCTTCATATCTAGAAGTATAAATAATAGAAGTCCTCAGGTTGTTCTTCAACTCTATATATCCTTGGTTAGGCCTCATTTAGATTATGCTGCTCAGTTCTGGTCACTGTATTACAGAATGGATATAAATGCACTGGAAAATGTACAGAGGAGGATGACAAAGTTGATCCCATGTATCAGAAATCTTCCCTATGAGGATAGACTGAAAGCCCTGAATCTGCAGTCTCTAGAAAGGCATAGAATTAGGGGGGATATGAAGGAGGGGTGTTAATGTTGCAGTTTAAAAACTGTAGTGTAAAGCACCCTTCTGGCAAGACAGTGATGGAGTGAATGATGGTGAAAGTTTTTCTTTTTCGGGCCACCCTGCCTTGGTGGGAATCGGCCAATGTGATAATAATAATAAAAAAAATGATCGAGGTGTATAAATGGAAAACAGGAATAAATAAAGGGGATGTAAATAGCTTGTAAATACGCCTTCCTCTTTGTATTGGACTGATGAAGCCACTGTGTGGCGAAACATTTCCTGAATAAAGATTCCCATATGCTGCATAAGTGTCTCAATCTTCAAGTCAGGACTCGCAGCAATGGTTTCAAGTTGGAAAAATTCAGATTCAGGAAGGATATAGGAAAGCACTGGTTTGGTATTAGAGTTGTGGATGAATGGAACAAACTCCCGAGTACAGTTATAGAGGCTAAAACGTTGTGTAGTTTTAAAAATAGGTTAGATAAATACATGAGTGGGTGTGAGTTGGACCTGACTAGCTTGTGCTACTTGGTCTGATGCCGTGCTCCTTCCTTAAGTGGAAGTGACCTGACTAGGTGGGTCATTGGGCAGATCAGGGGGGGGGGACATGGACCCTCTTCACATGGGTCTGTAGGCCTGCTGCAGGGTTCCTTCTTTCTTATGTTCTTATGTACTGTAATGTGTTTGATATGTTATACCTGGCAGTACTTTATACAGCTGGAAGTAAGGCATCATAAAGTACTCTAGACCCTACTTCAGAGCAATGATATGATCCCCAAAACTTTAATAAATTCTTACTTATTAAATAAACTTTCTTAAGTAAGGCCTGGGGAAAACTGGGGTTTGATGTGTGCTCTGTCTATTCCTTTCAGAGGAAATGGGCAAGCATTCCATTGAAGAAAATAATCAGGCTATAATGCAGCCAGCAACTGTTATAAATTTAATACACATTTGTTTCAGTTTGAAATATACTTGTTCTCCTTAGCACATCCATCATCACTTGTATTCCTCTTGGGTGCCATGGTTGTTATCCAGAGACAAGATAGGCTGATAAAAAGATAAAAATTTAATTCACTAAGACTTGACTGGGTGTGGTATGAGACATACAGAGAACTGGCGACATAAAAGGTTGTCTACATTAAGAGTGAGACTAGGCCTTCCCCCATAAAAACAATGACTGTGTCTGTAGACTGGCTGCAAGGCAGAGGGAATAGCTCCTGTGGTATGCCATATACAGTGGAACCCTAGTGTTCGAATGTACCTGACCTCAAACAAACCGGAGTCCAAACGCACTGACTTGTTTAAAATTCAGTTGTAAAAAATGTTTACATGAAAGCTCTGTTTCAAAAGTGCTTTGAAGTGACCTCCAATACTGGCCTAACTCACAAAGACTTTTGAAAGAGCCAGTTCAACATCCTCCAGGGTTGGAGGTTGGAGGTTGATAATTAAGGCCTTGGAAATACTGTTTTGGACATCAAACTTTTCGTAGTTTGAACACCACCTAGGAACCATTTAAGTTCAAACACTGGAGTTCCACTGTATTCTAAATTTGCATTGTACTAAATAGAGGTTATTGTGTACTTGTCAAAGTTAGGTTGCAAAATTTCAACCATGTTATGTTAAAAACATATTGAAGGATCATGTGTTAAATGAGGGTCTACTGTACTTCATTTATTGGCATTGTGATGTATTTCAGTTGGTTAATCTTTTATTGATTGAGAACACTCTAACCTAACTAAACCTAAGCTTAATAATGCAAATCAAGAAATTTACTGTACGTGAGAAATCCACACAGAAATTGTGAGGATGGACTGGGAAGAGAGAACTGAGATAGGTAAGACCCAAAAGTGAAAGATGACTGAGGCAGGTGAGACCCAAGGATGCGAGATGACGAAGCTGAGCTGTACCATAACATTTTTTAGTGACGAGGCTGTGCTGTACGATAACATTGTTAGTGCTGAGGCTGTGCTGTACCATAACATTGCTAGTGCTGAGGCTGTGCTGTGCCATAACATTGTTAGTTCTGAGGCTGTTGCTGTACCATAACATTGTTAGTGCTGAGGTTGTGCTGTCCCATAGCATTGTTAGTGCTGAGGTTATACTGTACCATAACATTGTTAGTGCTGAGGCTGTGCTGTACCATAACATTGTTTGTGCTGAGACTGTGCTGTACCATCAAATCAAATCAAAATCAAAACTTTATTTCCTTACTAAGATTACAATGTGTGTTTACATTCCATAACTTGATGGGTACAAAGAAAGCCACTATCAATCCGAGGCATTTCTGGCAGACTTAACCAAATACTTGAAGACTACTTAAGTCTAGACAGATGAAGAGTGGTAGAATTCAATATTCAGTATTTTACTCTGTTATTAATATGAGGTAGTACAATTAATGATACAAACATACATTTTTAAGTTTGTAATAATAGCTTAATTCTTAAGGGATAATAAAATATATTGGGGAGAGTTGCTTTAAATTTAGTTAGAGTTTAGCATAGTGTTGGTATGGTTGTTAATGAGAGATGAGATGATTTTTGAGTCTAGTCCTAAACTGATTTGTGGGCAGGGGACCTCTTACTGTTTCGGGGAAAGAGTTCCAGATCTTTGGTCCCTTTATGTGCATTGCATTTTTGCAAAGTGTGAGATGGACACGAGGGATGTCAAAAAGTGTTTTGTGCCTTGTGTTATGCCTGTGTGTTCTGTTGAAGCTGTCTAGGGAAAGTTTAAGTGGAGGGTTGATATTGGAGTTTAATGTTCTGTATGTATATAGTAGGCACAATAATAAGTGTATATATTTTGTATATTAAGTAAGTTCAAGCTTTTGAAGAGTAGTGGTGTGTATTGTCTGGTGCAGGAATTTGTGATCATCTGCACCACCGCTTTCTGTTGGGTTATTAAAGGTTTAACCCTTACACTGTCCAAGCGTAGATCTACATTGACGTGCGTAGCGCTCCAAACGTAGATCTGTGTTTTTTTTTACATGCTTTCAAATGGAGAAAATAAAGGTCAGAGTGCTACCCATGTGAACGTAGATCTACGTTTGGACAGTTTAAGGGTTGAGGTGATTGGCCATGGTAGATCCCCAAGCACAAATGCCACAGGTGAAGTAAGGGTATATTAGAGAGTGATATAAAGTAAGGAGCTCCCTTTGGGATACATAGTATTGTATCTTGGAAAGGATACTTACTGTTTTGGAGACTTTCTTAGTTATATGCTGTATGTGGGTCTGAAATTTAAGATTGCAGTCAAGGTGGAGACCTTGATTGTTAGTGCTGAGGCTGTGCTGTACTATAACATTAAGTTGTTGACAGGTCATTAAATAAAATTACACTAAGCAAACTGTTGTTAACTGGAGGATTACTGTAAACAAGATTTGTTCTTTATTGCTTGTACAATGACTATGGTACTTGTATGATGACTGGTACTTGTTTGATGACTGGCACTTTATAATGACTGGCACTTGTATGATGACTGGCACTTGTATAACTCACACTTATATAATGACTGGTGCTTGTATGATAGCTGATACTTGTGTGATAACAGGTATGATGATAGGTACTTGTATGATAACTGGTACTTGTAATTTTTTTTTAAAGTCGGCCATCTCCCACCGAGGCAGCGTGACCCAAAAAGAAAGAAAATCCCCAAAAAGAAAATACTTTCATCATTATTCAACACTTTCATCTCACTCATACATAACCACTGTTTTTGCAGAGGCATCCAGATACAACAGCTTAGAAGCATTTTTTTTTTTTTCCAACAAGTCGGCCGTCTCCCACCGAGGCAGGGTGACCCAAAAAAGAAAGAAAATCCCCAAAAAGAAAATACTTTCATCATCATTCAACACTTTCACCACACTCACACATTATCACTGTTTTTGCAGAGGTGCTCAGAATACAACAGTTTAGAAGCATATACGTATAAAGATACACAAGAAGCATATATAAAGATATATAACATATCCCTCCAAGCTACCAATATCCCAAACTCCTCCTTTAAAGTGCAAGCATTGTACTTCCCATTTCCAGTACTCAAGTCTGGCTATATAAAAATAACCAGTTTCCCTGAATTTTTTTTTTTTTTCAACAAGTCGGCCGTCTCCCACCGAGGCAGGGTGACCCAAAAAGAAAGAAAATCCCCAAAAAGAAAATACTTTCATCATTCAACACTTTCACCACACTCACACATTATCACTCTTTTTGCAGAGGTGCTCAGAATACAACAGTCTAGAAGCATACACATATAAAGATACACAACATATCCCTCCAAACTGCCAATATCCCAAACCCCTCCTTTAAAGTGCAGGCATTGTACTTCCCATTTCCAGGACTCAAGTTCGACTATATGAAAATAACTGGTTTCCCTGAATCCCTTCACTAAATATTGCCCTGCTCACACTCCAACAGATCGTCAGGTCCCAAGTACCATTCGTCTCCATTCACTCCTATCTAACACGCTCATGCACGCTTGCTGGAAGTCCAAGCCCCTTGCCCACAAAACCTCCTTTACCCCCTCTCTCCAACCCTTTCGAGGACGACCCCTACCCCGCCTTCCTTCTCCTGTAGATTTATGTGCTTTCCATGTCATTCTACTTTGATCCATTCTCCCTAAATGACCAAACCACCTCAACAACCCCTCTTCTGCTCTCTGACTAATACTTTTATTAACTCCACACCTTTTCCTAATTTCCACACTCTGAATTTTCTGCATAATATTTACACCACACATTGCCCTTAAACAGGACATCTCCACTGCCTCCAACCGTCTCCTCGCTGCTGCATTTACCACCCAAGCTTCACACCCATATAAGAGTGTTGGTACTACTATACTTTCATGCATTCCCTTCTTTGCCTCCATAGATAACATTTTTTGACTCCACGTATACCTCAACGCACCCTTCATTAAATATTACCCTGGTCACACTCCAACAGCTCGTCAGATCCCAAAAAACATTCGTCTCCATTCACTCCCATCTAACACGCTCATGCATGCTTGCTGGAAGTCCAAGCCCCTCGCCCACAAAACCTCCTTTACCTTCTCCCTCCAACCTTTTCAAGGACGACCCCTAGCTCACCTTCCTTCTCCTACAGATTTATATGCTCTCCATGTCATTCTACTTTGATCCATTCTCTCTAAATGACCAAACAACCTCAACAACCCCTCTTTAGCCCTCTGACTAATACTTTTATTAACTCCACACCTCCTAATTTCCACACTGAATTTTTTGCACAATATTTACACCACACATTGCCCTTAGACAGGACATCTCCACTTCCTCCAACTGGCTCCAAAGAAAGTTCCTGTGGTGAAGAAAGTGAGAAACATCATAGAATTTAAGTGTGAAATGTAGCAGGCATGCAGGGAGTGCAGCAGGCATGCAGGAAGTGTAGCAGACATGCAGGGAGTGTAGCAGGCATGTATTGAGTGTAACAGGCATGCAAGGAGTGTAGCAGGCATGCTGGGAGTGTAGCAGACATGCATGAAGTGTAGCAGGCATGCAGGAAGTGTAGCAGGCATGCAGGAAGTGTAGCAAGTATGCAGGAAAGGTAGCAGGCATTCAGAAAGTGTAGCAAGTATGCAGGGAGTGTAACAGGCATGCAGGAAATGTAGCAACCATGCAGGAAGTGTAGCTGGTCCTAGTGGCATTAAAAGATCAAGAAGGGAAGTAACCCCAGATAAAGACTTGGTACCTGAAGTCCTTATGTAGGGGGATTACCCTTCCAAACACTAAGCCTTCCCTCTTTCCTCCTCCCTGTCCTCTAGAAGCCAGCATTAGTCTTCAATAAAGGTATGTAATATTTATATAATTGTTAAAAAAAATATTTTTTTTTTTGTGAATATTTTTGCCTGCAGTGGATTAATTTTATTTCCATTAATTCTTATGGGAAATATTATTTCGGTTTTCGGCTGACCTTCTGGAACAGATTACAGCCGATAACTGAGGGTCCACTGTATCATCAGCAAAAAGTAACTGTGTCAACTCTCATTTTGTATTTGATTCCCCATAATGTAATCCCACCCCTCTCCCCAACACCCTAGCATTTACTTCTTTTACAACCCCATCTACAAATATATTAAACAACCATGGTGACATTACACATCCCTGTCTAAGACCTACTTTTACTGGCAAGTAATCTCTCTCTTCTACACACCCTAACCTGAGTCTCACTATCCTCATAAAATCTCTTTACAGCATTTAGTAATTTACTACCTATTCCATATACTTGCAAGATCTGCCACATTGCTTCCCTATCCACTCTATCATATGCATTTTCTAAATCCATAAATGCAATGAAAACCTCCCTACCTTTATCTAAATACTGTTCACATATATGCTTCAATGTAAACACTTGATCTACACATCTCCTACTCACTCTAATGCCTCCTTGCTCATCTAGAATCCTGCTCTCAGTCTTACCTCTAATTCTTTCAATAATAACCCTACCATATACTTTTCCTGGTATGCTCAGTAAACTTATTCCCCTATAATTTTTACAATCTCTTTTGTCCCCCTTCCCTTTATATAAAGGAACTATACATGCTCTCCGCCAATCCCTAGGTACCTTCCCCTCTTTCATACATTTATTAAACAAAAATACCAACTACTCTGACACTAAATTTCTCCCTGCTTTTAACATTTCTGTCATGATCCCATCAGTTCCAGCTACTTTACCCCCTTTTATTGTACATAATGCCTCACGCACCTCTCCCACACTCACATAGTGATCCTCTTCACTCCTAAAAGATATACTTCCCTGGCCAGTGCATGAAATTACCGCCTCCCTTTCTTCATCGACATTTAACCCCTTAACTCTCCAAACGTAGATCTACATTTTTACCACTAGTGCTCCAAACGTAGATCTACGTTTTATTTTTTCTGCCTCCAAATTTGGCACGATTGGCCTAAGATGCCTGGTCAGCACAGAATGGGTCTTAACCCTCAGTGTGCACTGTAATAAAAAAATCTGGGACCACTTAGTTCCTTGTGGGAGCTCCAGTTCAAGTGAGTGCCAGCTAGAGCAAACAGCCCAGCAAACACCAATGATTCACAGATGTCATGTCATATTAACCCATTGATTGTCATAAGCCCCTTACTGAAATTGTCATTCTATGTCAAAAAATTTTTGGAAAATCTTTTCCCGATGGTAAAGACACCAAAATTACGAAATTTGGTCGAAAACTCATGGAATTATGCTCCCGCAAAGTTAGTGGTCTTGGTGACATATACATATCGACAATTTTGCCGACTTTGAGCCCTATTTTTGGCCAATTCCATTGTTGCAGTTAACCAAACTCATAGCTATTTCTTTAGAACTCTATTTTTTCTATCAATTGGGTACAAGAAACTGCCCATTTACCAATTTGAACTATCCAATAAAGTGGTCAGAAATTGGGAATTTGGCCAATTTCATGCAAATTAAAAGATGCCAATGTCAAAATAGGGTCCAGAATAAACAATGTAGACATCTTTGGCACTAAAATAACATATGCTCTGTTCATTAGTCACGTCTCTAGGCCCTTCTTATATTACTATTGCTTTATATTTCAATTTTTTATTTATACAAAAAACAGAAGATTTCCTGTTATGCAGACTACTACATTATTGTAAAAATGGTATAAATAATATCAGTGCACTAGTGAAAGAATATTAGACTCCCCAGTTGACATGTATTGGACGTGTGGTGTGATTTGCTTACTCTTGAATATTGGTAAAACTCAAACATTTCTGCTACTTTAAACTCAATTTCAAGGTCGTTTTCATTGTGAAACTAATCAAAATCACATCTATTTCTGTAATATGTTTTCCATTCTATCATAAGAGACCATGAAAACGAGAATACAGTCATAAATACTATACGAAAATACACGTCAAAGTCGGTGTTTTAATCCAAAAAATGGTCGGAGTTTTTTTCTTATTATGCACTGCGTGCTGCAGGATTTTTTTTAGATGGTGCACACTGACCACACAGACCCATTCTCTCACATGTGGGCCTACCAGCTTTCTCCTGCTTGATTTGAAGCCGCTAGAATTATTAACCCTTTGACTGTCGCGGTCATATATGTACGTCATAGGAGATACCGTGTTTGACGTATCTATACGCATAAATTCTAGTGGCTTCAAATCAAGCAGGAGAAAGCTGGTAGGCCCACATGTGAGAGAATGGGTCTCCATGGTCAGTGTGCACCATATAAAAAAAATCGGGGAGCCAGTGGTGCATTGTGGGAATACCATTTCAGTCGTCCTTTTTCAGCATGTCTAGCGGTAAGAAATATGTGACTTCCCTGCAAATCTGGGACTCTTCTCTTCCCAAGTGATGCTCTAACACAGATGGAAGTGTCAATGAAGATCAATTTCATGATTTCGAGGAGTTTGAGACCAAAAGCAATGGAGGAGGAGGAGGAGGAGGAAGAGGAGGAGGAAGAAGAGGAGGAGGAAGAAGAGGAGGAGAAAGAAGAGGAGGAGGAAGAAGAGGAGGAGGAAGGAAGGAGGAAGAGGAAGGAAGGAGGGAGGAGGAGGAAGGAGGGAGGAGGAGGAAGGAGGGAGGAGGAGGAAGGAGGGAGGAGGAAGAAGGAGGGAGGAGGTGGGAGGGAGGAGGAAGAAGGAGGGAGGAGGAGGAAGGAGGGAGGGAGGAAGAAGGAGGGAGGAGGAGGAAGGAGGGAGGGAGGAGGAGGAAGGTGGAAGGAGGAGGAAGAAGAAGAAGAAGAAGAAGAATAAGAATAAGAATAAGAATACAGTGGACCCCCGGTTAACGATTTTAATCCGTGCAAGAGGGCTCATCGTTATGCGAAATAATCGTTATGCGAATGAATTTTCCCCATAAGAAATAATGGAAATAAAATTAATCCGTGCAAGACGCCCAAAAGTATGAAAAAATTTTTTTTTTACCACATGAAATGTTAATTTTAATACACACAAACTGAAAAAGGCATGCACAATTAAATGACACTTACTTTTATTGAAGATCTGGTGATGATTGATGGGATGGGAGGAGGGGAGAGCATTATCTTCTTACTGTTTAGAAGGGGAATCCCCTTCCATTAGGACTTGAGGTAGCAAGTCCTTTTCTGGGGTTACTTCCCTTCTTCTTTTAATGCCACTAGGACCAGCTTGAGAGTCACTGGACCTCTGTCGCACAACAAATCTGTCCATAGAGCTCTGTACCTCCCGTTCCTTCAAGACTTTCCTAAAATGGGCCATAACATTGTCATTGAAATAGTCACCAGCACGGCTTGCAACAGCTGTGTCAGGGTGATTTTCATCTATAAAGGTTTGCAGTTCAACCCACTGTGCACACATTTCCTTAATCTTTGAAGTAGGCACAATGGATTCCACAACTGGCATAGGCTTCTCAGGGTTAGCCCCAAACCCTTCAAAATCTTTCTTAATTTCCATACTAATTCTCACCCTTTTTACCACAGGGTTGGCACTAGAAGCTTTCTTGGGGCCCATGGTCACTTATTTTCCAGAAACAGCACCGAAAACACTGTAATAATACGAAATATTCCGAGTGTATGCTTGGATGTTACCGCGGAGGCTGGCTGGTAAACAATGGGACAGCCGGCACATGTGAGGGCACATTGGACGCGTCTCGGACGAAAATCGGTAAGCGGGTTTTTAATCGGTATGCGCGGCAAAAATTTTGCGATAAAAGTAATCGGTATGCGGAAAAATCGCTATGTGATGCCATCGTTATGCGGGGGTCCGCTGTAATAATAATACTTAACACCTAATAATAATAATATGTAATAATATGTTCCCTTGAGGCATGAAAACAGTTCACCCCATGACAGTGACAAGATAATGGGAGATAACATCTGATAAGAGCTGACCTTTGATGAGCGTAAACGAGGGTGGAGGGAGGGGGGCAGCTGTCCATCTGTCAAGAGCCAGGAGGAGGAGGAGGAGGAGAAGGAGAAGAAGGAGGAGGAGGAGGAGAAGGAGAAGGAGGAGGAGGAGGAGAAGGAGAAGGAGGAGGAGGAGGAGGAGGAGGAGGAGGAGGAGAAGAAGATGACGATGAACAAACATTTGTCTGTCTGTCTATTTGTCTGTCTGCCAAACTCCCTGTCTATCCGTCTAGCTCTGTCTCAGAGAGAGCCACAAGACCGTCATCATCACGTTTACTCACATCTTCAAGCAGAGTATAGCACTTTGTCTGGATTTTTTGGGTTATCCTAGGTAATTTACACTATGTATAGTTGTATTTATGTGTACCTGTGAGACAAAGATAGACAGAGAGAGAGAAAGAGAGACAGATTGAAAGAGATAGAATGAGGGAGAAAGATAATTAGATAGAATGGAGGGGGAAGCAGCATCCGACCCCATTGTTTTGACAGGCGGTAGGGGGAGTGACTAATGAGACAATATGTCATTTTGACAGCTGCCGACTCCTGACTCAAAACAATTATAAGCCACACACTCGCACACAAGACAAGCTTGCTGAAGGGTGATAATAGGAGTTTTATGAAAGTATCTACTGACTATATATGTGTATATATATTATAGAAACCAGAAGCAAGAAGGGAAGGCAGGAATGAAGGAAGGACTAGATGAAAGGAAGAAAAAAAGTAATGAAGGACAGATGAAGGAATGTAGGAAGAGAGGTGGAATGCCCTCCAGGTAGCCTCCAGGTAGGAAAGGAATGAAGGAAATTAGGAAGGAATGATGACACACGACCATTTACCTAGGATAACTACATAACACAACTGCCTGCTAATACTTTGAAGAAAGCTGCTCAGACGAGGTGTTTTGTCTTTGCACATAAAAAAAAAATTCAACAAAAATGCACACACACTGATTTTATGTGTGAGAGTGTAAAACACCATTGTGTATGACACCATGTTTTATGTGTGAGAGTGTAAAACACCACTGTGTATGACACCATGTTTTATGTGTAAGAGTGTAAAACACCATTGTGTATGACACCATGTTTTATGTGTGAGGAGTGTAAAACACCACTGTGTATGACACCATGTTTTATGTGTGAGGAGTGTAAAACACCACTGTGTATGACACCATGTTTTATGTGTGAGGAGTGTAAAACACCACTGTGTATGACACCATGTTTTATGTGTGAGAGTGTAAAACGCCACTGTGTATGACACCATGTTTTATGTGTGAGGAGTGTAAAACACCACTGTGTATGACACCATGTTTTATGTATAAGAGTGTAAAACACCACTGTGTATGACACCATGTTTCACAGAGTTCCACAAGCTGCAGAACTTCTAGGAGTATGTTCAGTGACTGTATATTGGTATATATATTATAGAGCAATAGTAATAAACAATTTTTTGTATTGTTTGTTTTTGTAAACAATATATTGATAATTATGTTTGTGTGCTTATTGTGTTGTATACAACGAGTGTATATATGTACATTGCACCTTACTTTGGTCTCACAGGCCACATAAGTTATGTGAAAAAATAAAATAGTGAAAAAAACAACAAACCTTCAAATACAAGTAAACTAAAGTTTACCGGGTGAGCGGCAGTCGCCGCTGTTGCCATACGCGGCTCATTTTCTGCAAACTTCATGCCTCTATATCTCGGTAAGTACTGATGGGAAAATTTTTTTTTTGGGACTAAAACAATCAGAAAAATAATCTTAACATTTTCATAAGAAAAAATAATTTTTTTTTTTTCGAATATTTTGCGACACCAGGAGACACTTCAGGATTGGGCCCTTCGACAGTCAAAGGGTTAAGTATAGTATGTATGTTTGAAACACTGGCTCGTAAGACGTATATATGTCGTGCCAAATAGGCAGAACTTGCTATCTTGGCTTAAATAGCAATGCTCATCTTGCCATATATGACAAGCGAAAATTTGTGTATGCAATAATTTCACCAAAATCATTCTTAACCTAACACAAAAAATATGTTTCACTGTGTCTGTTTAGTATTAAATTGTTGTAAACAAATCTAAAATATATTTAGTTGGGTTAGGCTAAAATAAATTGCACTTGTTATAATAAGGTTAGGTAAGTTTTCTAAGATTATTTTGGTGCAAAATTAAAAATTTTTACATTAAAATATAATGAAAAAAATATATCTCTAAACATACAGTGGAACCTCAGAAATCGAATGTATTAAATATCGAACGTTTCGAAAATAAGACCATTTTTTCGGACAAACTGTGTCCCAATTATCGAACGCGCCCCTAATTTCAGACCGCCAGGTACGGGACCTGTCCGCTGGCCCGCTCTGTCCGCATCCCCATGCAGGCGCCGTGAGCAGTCTAGCTTTGTTTATGCTTGAGTGAACACTAACCTGCGATCTCATTCACACATTTTACAATTATTTAATTGTGTTTAGTGCTTGTGGGGCTGTGAAATAAGCTGCCATGGGCCCAAAGAAACTTGCTAGCGGTACCCCTGTGGTAAAGAAAGTGAGAAACACCATAGATGTGAAGAAGGAAATAATACAGAAGTATGAGATTGGAGTGAGACTTGTTGAGCTTGCCAGGATGTACAGAGGCCTGTGGACAGTTATTTTGTGAGACAGAAACAGACGACTGTGGACGGTTATTTTGTGAGACAGAAACAGACGACTGTGGAGTTACATGTATTTTGTGAGACAAACTGATGATTGTGGACAGTTATTTTGTGAGACAGAAACAGACGACTGTGGACAGTTGTGAGACAGAAACAGATGACTGTGGAGTTATTTTGTGAGACAGACGATTGTGGACAGTTATTTTGTGAGACAGAAACAGACGACTGTGGAGTTATTTTGTGAGACAAACAGACGATTGTGGACAGTTATTTTGTGAGACAGAAACAGACGACTGTGGAGTTATTTTGTGAGACAGAAACAGACGACTGTGGAGTTATTTTGTGAGACAAACAGACGATTGTGGACAGTTATTTTGTGAGACAGAAACAGACGACTGTGGACAGCTATTTTGTGAGACAGAAATAGACGACTGTGGAGTTATTTTGTGAGACAGAAACAGAGGACTGTAGACAGTTATTTTGTGAGACTGGGGTCCAATGACTCTCAAGCTGGTCCTAGTGGCATTAAAATACAGAGAAGGGAAGCAACCCCAGAGAGGGCTTTGATACCGGAAGTCCTCATGGAGGGGGATTCTCCTTCCAAACAATAACCCCAACTCCCTCTCTCCTCCTCCCTATCTTCCAGATGCCATCACCAATCTTCAATAAAGGTGAGTAAAAATGTTATTTTATATTACTATACATAATTAAAGACTATAGCATTTGTTTTTGTGTATGTAAAACTGTAGTTAATCTCTATGAAATGTATTATTTTTGTGAAGATTTTTGGGTTTCTGGAACGGATTAATTGTATTTCCATTATTTCTTATGGGAAATATTGCTTCAAATTTCAGACTTTTCGAATTTAGAACTAGCTCCTGGAACGGATTAAGTTCAATTTTTGAGGTTCCACTGTATAAAAGAAAATTTTAGAAAGGACTTAATTTTAAATGAGCTCATGCTAATTGACCAGTTTTACGTATTCGGCACTACATATATACGACCAAAACAGTCAAAGGGTTAACACTCCCGTTTTAACCCTTTCAGCGTTTTGGCCATACTAGTACGGCTTACGCACCAGGGTCTTTGACATACTAGTATGCCTAAATTCTAGCGCCCTCAAATCTAGTGAGAGAAAGCTGTTAGGCCTACATATGAAAGAATGGGTCTATGTGGTCAGTGTGCACAGTATAAAAAAAATCCTGCAGCACACAGTGCGTAATGAGAAAAAAAAACTTTGACCGTGTTTTTTGGATTAAAACAGCGACTTTGCACTGTATTTTCATATGGTATTTATTGTTGTATTCTAGTTTTCCTGGTCTCATTTTATAGAATGGAAGACATATTACAGAAATCGAGATGATTTTGACTGGTTTTACAAAGAAAACTACCTTGAAATTGTGCTCAAAGTAACAGAAATGTTCGATTTTTACCAAAGTTCAAAAGTAAACAAATCATGCTATGCGTCCAATACATGTCAACTGGTGAGTCTAATATTCTTTCACAAGTGCGCTGATAATATTTATACTATTTCTACACCAATGCAGTAGTCTGCATAGCAGTAAATCTTCTATTTTTTTTTTTTTTGAGAATAAAAATTCAAAGTGGAAAGCAAAAGAATGTAAGAGGGGCATGGAGACATGACTAGTGAACAGAGGAAATGTTATTTTAGTGCCAGGAATGTCTTTCTTGTTTATTCTGGACCCTATTTGAAAATTGGCATCTTTTGAAATTTGTGTGAAATTGGCAAAATTGCTAAATTCTGACCACTGTATTGGATAGTTGAAATCGGTAAATGAGTGGTTTATTGTACTCATTCGATAGAAAAAATGGAGTTCTAGCGAAATAGTTATGATTTTTGTCGACAAGTACACTGGAATTGGCCGAAAATAGGGCTCAAAGTGGGCAAAATCGCCAATGCATAAACATCATCGAGACCGCTAACTTCACGAGAGCATAATTCCATAAGTTTTCCATCAAATTTCATACTTTTAGTGTCATTATGACCGGGAAAAGATTCTCTTATCTTTTCATAAGAAAAAATAATTTTTTTTTTTTTTTTTTTTTTCTTTTTTTTTTTTTTAATTTGGCTGACCCTGAGAACAAGTCTCTGAGAGGGCCTGTCGACCCTGGAAGGGTTAAGAGGAAAGTGTCCTAAAACCTTTGCCCTTAGTAAAAAGAAACAAGTCTGGAACTGTAATTTCGGCAGGCTGGCTGGCTGGCCAGCTGGCTGTTTCTATCTCTCAGTCTGTCTGTCTGTATCTTTCTCTTTCTATATCTGTCTCTATCTCACAGGAACACATACGTAAATACAACTATACATAGTGTAAATTGCCTAGGATAACCCAAAAAATCCAGACAAAGTGCTACTCTGGAACTGTAATTTCAGCAAGCTGGCTGGCTGGCTGGCTGGCTGATTGGGTGTCGCTGTCTCCATCTCCATCTTTCTGTCTGTATCTATCTCTGTCTCTATATCTGTCTCTGTCTCACAGGAACACATTCGTAAATACGTACAATATACATAGTGTAAATTACCTAGGATAACAAAAAATCCAGACAATGTGCTATACTGTGCTTGTAGATAGTGATCGTGTGTAATACCAGATGGTTCATGAGCAACCCTTTGAGATAGACAGATAGACAGACAGAAATGTTTATGTGTAAGAGTGAAAACAAATAAAGCGAAGGCTCATCAAATGTCACCACTGTCATTAGCGGAGAGATAAGATTAGATAAGACGATGCTCATCAAATGTCACCACTGTCATTAGCAGAGAGACAAGATAAGATTAGACGTTGCTCATCAAATGTCAACACTGTCATTAGCGGAGAGATAAGATTAGATAAGATGATGCTCATCACTGTCAGCAGTGGAGTGAAGAGATAAGACAAGTGACACACTCTTACATCAAGCTTCAAGGGGGCTGCTACTGCCGCCGCCGCCGCCGCCGCCGCCGCCACCGCCGCCGCCGCCGCCGCCGCCGCCGCCGCCGCCGCCGCCGCCGCCGCCACCGCCGCCGCCGCCACATACTATTGTCTAGAAATACTGCAGCAGCAGTACAGTGGACCCCCGCTTAACGATCACCTCCCAATGCGACCAGTTATGTAAGTGTATTTATGTAAGTGCGTTTGTACATGTATGTTTGGGGGTCTGAAATGGACTAATCTGCTTCACAGTATTCCTTATGGGAACAAATTCGGTCAGTACTGGCACTTGAACATACTTCTGGAATGAAAAATATCATTAAATGGGGGTCCACTGTATTTCTAGACAATAGTATGTGACTAAGGTAGGTGAAAATGTTCACCTGTCACTGCATTTATGACTATTTGAACACTATTTCAGTACCTAATATTAATGTCAGAACAAAGATTAACTATGAAATCACAAGAACTACTACAAATTGTCATTATCAGAACATAAAAATTATACAAATTAAAAAAAGAACGAGAAAAAAAGGTATATCGGCAACACATCTGCAAGTGGCAGTGCTTCATGTTGCCGTCAGGTGAGTGACAAGTGCTGACTTTGTGGCCTTACATCTCTGTAAGTACTGACTAGAAATTTTTTTTTATATTACTTTATGTAAAAAAATGTCCTCTTCATTTAAAAAAAGAAAAACAATTTTTTTATTTTTTCAAAATATTTGGAGTGCTGGGCGAGAGAACGTAGATCTACGTTTGGACAGTTAAGGGGTTAAAAGTTCCTCAAAATATTCCTGCCATCTACCCAATACCTCCAGCTCCCTATCTACTAACTCCCCTACTCTGTATATCTTTAGTTATTGTGTGATGACTGGTACTTGTATAACTGGTACATGTATGATGGACTGGCACTCGCATGATAACTGGGACATGTATGATGGACTGGCACTTGCATGATAACTGGTACATGTATGATGGATTGGCACTTGCATGAAAACTTGTACATGTATGATGGATTGGCACTTGCATGAAAACTGGTACCTGTATGATTTTGGTACTTGTATATTGATTTTACTATCTGCACGAAGACTGGTACCTGTATGATGAATGGTATTTTTTATATTGGTACTTGTATGATGAATGGTACCTTTTAGATTGGTACCTGTATGATGTGTTTTTATTTGTTCATGTTTGATGACTGTTACCTGAATGATGACTAGCATCTGTATGATGACTAGTACCTGTATAATGGTGTACTTTTTTGAATAGTGCCTGTATGATGACCAGTACCTATATAATGGTATACATTTTTTATTAATACTTCAGTATAATAGCTAGTACCTGTATGATGACTGGTGCCTGTATGATGACTGTGATACTTGCATAATGACAGTAGTTTGATCATTGTGTTACTTATGTCTCTTATATAATTATAATAACACACAGTAAAATAATAATCACTTTTTATATCAGACTAAAATCATGTTTTTTATATTTTATTTTAAAGTCATGCTCCTTGATGTTTTAGTTTAGATTAAATAAAGTCCTGTTCCTTGATGTTTTATAGTAAATAAAGTCATGGTTCTTGATGTATTTAAAAGAAAATAAAGTCATCATACTTGATTTATTTAAAGGAAAATAAAGTCCTGGTTCTTGATACAAGTTACATATTAAGTAAAGTTTTTCTAATATTCAAAATATTTTCTTTATGAAAGAAAATCACTGGCTATTCTATAATGAGTTTTTATTTTATTTTCAACTTTGTTTCCTACAGTCATCTGTGTCCAGCTCCATCTATGAGATGCTCTATGAATATCCTTACGAGACCTACAACCATCCTGGTTACTCCTATGATGACTCTGTTGCTTCAACATCCATAAGCACCTTTGATGTGGCAGTTGATGTATCTCGTGACCCTGGTACCACCGAGTATAGTAAGCCAAACACACCAGAGAATACAGATGGTTTTTCTTTGTGAAATATTTTAAGGGTTTCATAGACCTTGTTTTAGGCAAATCTTTAATTTTTTTTGCAAGATTTGTCTTGTAAAACACAAATACCAAAAAATTACTTCTTTGCAGATGTTACAGTGTGTGATTACATTTCATAATTTGATTGGTATAAAGAGAGCCATTATCATTCCAGGGCATTTCAGGCAAACTTAACCTAATACTTAGACTACTTAAGTCCAGACAGGTAGAGAGTGGTAAATTTCAAATATTCATTATTTTACTCTGTTACTACTATGAGGTAGCCCGATATTTTTAGTTAATAAGCTTTATAGTTTTAACGTAGCTGTAACTGATAACATTACGTATTACGTATAGTAAAATTTATGATACAATTTTAGGTATGTAATAACGGTTTAATAGATTAGGGGTCATAAAATGTTTGGGAGAGTTGCTTCAAAACTGGTTAGAAATTACCATAGTGTGGGTATGGTTATTATTGAGAGAGGAGATGATTTTTAATTTTTTTTTTTTTTTAACACGTCGGCCATTTCTCACCAAGGCAGAATGACCCAAAAAGAAAGAAAACCCCTAAAAAAGGAAAAAACTTTCAACATCATTCAACACTGTCACCATCACTCATACTTAATCACTGTCTTTGCAGAGGCAACAGTTTAGATGTCCCTCCAAACTGCCAGTATCGCAAACCCCTCCTTTAAAGTGCAGGCATTGTACTTCCCATTTCCAGGACTCAAGCCTGGCTAAGTCTGGCATTATTATTATTATTATTATTGTTATTATTATTGTTCTTTCAACAAACCAGCCATATCCCACCGAGGCAGGGTGGCCCAAAAAGAAAACCAAAAGTTTCTCTTTTTAACTTGTGTAATTTATACAGGAAAAGGGGTTACTAGCCCCTTGCTCCCGGCATTTTAGTCATTTCTTACGACACACATGACTTACAGAGGAAGAATTCTGTTCCACTTCTCCATGGAGATAAGAGGAAATAAATAAGAACTAGTAAGAAAATAGAAGAAAACCCAGAGGGGTGTGTATATATATGCTTGTGCATGCATGTGTAGTGTGACCTGAGTGTAAATAGAAGTAGCAAAATGTACCTGAAATCTTGCATGTTTATTATTATTATTGTTAGGTAGTAGGTTGGTAGACAGCAATCACCCAGTGAGGTACTGCCGGCCTACCAAATGAGTGTGAAACACAAGCCTGTAATTGTTTTACATGATGGTAGGATTGCTGATGTCTTTTTCTGTCTCATAAACATGCAAGATTGCAGGAATGTCTTGCTACTTCTACTTACACTTAGGTCACACTACACATGCATGTACAAGCATATATATGCTAACCCCTCTGGGTTTTCTTCTATTTTCTTCCTAGTTCTTGTTCTTGTTTATTTCTGCTTATCTCAGTGGGGAAGTGGAACAGAATTCCTCCTCCGTAAGCTATGCGTGTCATAGGAGGTGACTCAATGCCGGGAGCAATTGGCTAGTAGCTGCTTCTCCTGTAGAAAATACTAAAAACAGGGAAAAGAAAAACTTTATAAAATTGGGATGTTTGAGTGTGCACGGATGTAGTGCAGATGATAAGAAAGAAATGATTACTAATGTTATGAATGAAAAGAAGTTGGATGTCCTAGCCCTAAGCGAAACAAAGCTGAAGGTGATAGGGAAGTTTCAGTGGGGAGAAATAAATGGGATTAAATCAGGAGTATCTGAGAGAGTTAAGGAAGGGGTAGCAATAATGTTGAAAGATCAGTTATGGAGAGAGAAGAGGGAACATGAATATATATAAATTCAAGGATTACGTCGATTAAAATAAGGGTTGAATGTGAAAAGTGGGTCATAATAAAGTGTGTATGTACCTGGAGAAGAGAGTGTGTGTGTAAAGGAGAGAGAAAGAATTTGGGAGATGTTAAGTGAGTGTATAGGAACTTTTGAGCCAAGTGAGAGAGTAATTGTGGTAGGGGACCTAAATGCTAAAGTAGGAGAAGTGTTTAGAGAGGATGTGGTAGGTAAGTTTGGGATGCCAAGTATAGATGATAATGGGGAATATTTGATTGGACTTTGTATAGAAAGGTGTTTGTTATAGGTAACACATATTTTAAGAAAAAGAGGTTAAATAAGTATACAAGATATGATATAGGGCATAATGACAGTAGTTTGTTGGACTATTTATTGGTAGATAAAAACTGTTGAGTAGACTTCAGGATGTACATGTTTATAGAGGGGCCACAGATATATCAGATCACTTTTTAGTTGTAGCTACAGTGAGAGTACAAGGTAGATGGGATACAAGGAAAATGGAAGTAGCAAGTAAGAGAGAGGTGAAGGTTTATAAACTAAAGGAAGAGGCAATTAGGGTAAGATATAAACAACTGTTGGAGGACAGATAGGCTAGTGTGAGTATAGGCAATGGAGTAGAAGATGTATGTGGGTAAGTTTAAGAATGTAGTGTTAATGTTCAGCAGAAGTTTATGGTTACAAGAAAGTGGGTGCAGGAGGGAAGAAGAGCAGTTGGTGCAATGAGGATGTAGAGAGAGTAGTATGAGAGAAAAGGTTAGCATATGAGATGTTTTTACAAAGTAGAAGTGATGCAAGGAGGGAGGAGTATTTTTTTTTTTCAACAAGTCAGCTGTCTCCCACCGAGGCAGGGTGATCCAAAGAGAAAGAAAATCCCCAAAAAGAAAATACTTTCATCATCATTCATCATTTAACCTCACTCATACATAATCACTGTCTTTGCAGAGGTGCCCAGGTACAACAGTTGAGAAGAATATATAAAGATAAGGGTAAGGGGCTTGGACTTCCAGCAAGCGTGCGTGAGCGTGTTAGATAGGAGTGAATGGAGACGAATGGTACTTGGGACCTGACGATCTGTTGGAGTGTGAGCAGGGTAATATTTAGTGAAGGGATTCAGGGAAACCGGTTATTTTCATATAGTCGGACTTGAGTCCTGAAAATGGGAAGTACAATGCCTGCACTTTAAAGGAGGGGTTTGGGATATTGGCAGTTTGGAGGGATATGTTGTGTATCTTTATATGTGTATGCTTCTAGACTGTTGTATTCTGAGCACCTCTGCAAAAACAGTGATAATGTGCGAGTGTGGTGAAAGTGTTGAATGATGATGAAAGTATTTTCTTTTTGGGGATTTTCTTTCTTTTTTGGGTCACCCTGCCTCGGTGGGAGACGGCCGACTTGTTGAAAAAAAAAAAAAAAAATATAACATATCCCTCCAAACTGCCAATATCCCAAACCCCTCCTTTAAAGTGCAGACATTGTACAGTGGACCCTCAACCAACGGCATTAATCTGTTCCAGAGAGCTTGCCATTAGTCAAATTTGCTGTTGGTTGAATTAATTTTCCCATAAGAAATAATGGAAATAGAATTAATCCGTTCTTCACACTCCAAAGTATGAAAAAAAAATTTGTTTTTACATGAAATATACATTTCCCTACACCAAAACGAATGGGACATGCAAAATAAAAAATAATTAAATGCCACTCACCTTTATTGTGGAGTTGTTGATGAGTGATAAGACGGTAGGAGGGAACATGGTGGAGGTGTTTTATTGTTTGGAAGGGGAATCCCCTTGCATAAATACTTCAGGTACCATGTCCTTTGGTGGGGTTACCTCCATTCATGGTTTTTTAATGCCACTAGGACCAGCTTGAGAGTCACTGGGCCCCTGTTGCACAAAATATCTGTCCAGAGAGCTCTGTTTCTCACATGCCCTTAGGATTTTCTTAAAATGGGACACAAGAGTGTCATTGTACATGTTGCCAATATGGCTTGCAACTTCTGTGACAGGATAAAATTCATCGATAAATGCTTGCACCTTTGTAAACATTGAACACATTTCCCTAATCCTTGAAGAAGTCATCTTCCTCCATCTCTCTTCATCCTGCTCTGAAGAACATTCCTGAGGTGTGATCTGTTGCTGTTGCACCTGAAACTCTTGCAGGTCTGCAGTGGTTAGTTCTTTCTTGTTGTTCTGCACCAACTCTTCCACATCCTTGCCACAAACCTCCAACCCCAAGGACTTTCCAAATGACACAATACCTTCCACTACTGGCATAGCCTTCTGAGGGTTAGCCTCAAACCCTTCAAAATCCTTCTCTTCTACACATTCTGGCCACAGTTTCCTCCAAGCAGAGTTCAAGGTCCTCTTAGTCACTCCCTCCCAAGCCTTACCTATAAGGTTTACACAACTGAGGATATTGAAGTGATTTTTCCAAAACTCTCTTAGAGTCAATTGAGTGTCTGAGGTCACTTCAAAGCACTTTTGAAACACTGTTTTTGTGTAGAGTTTTTTGAAGTTTGAAATGACCTGCTGGTCCATGGGCTGGAGGAGAGGAGCTGTATTAGGAGGCAAAAACTTCACCTTAACAAAACCAAACTCCCCTGCAATTTCCTCTTGCAAGTCATGAGGATGAGCAGGAGCATTATCCATTACCAGGAGGCACTTGAGTGACAGTTTCTCTTCCTGGAGGTATTTTGTCACAGTGGGGCCAAACACACCATAAAACCAGTCCAAGAAAAATTCCCTAGTGACCCATGCCTTACTGTTTGATCTCCACAGCACACACAAATTACCCTTGACGATATTGTTTTTCCTGAACACTCTGGGAGTCTCAGAGTGATACACCAATAGAAGCTTTACTTTGCAATCACCACTAGTATTACTACACAACATTAATGTCAGCCTGTCTTTCAAAGGCTTATGTCCTGGGAGTGCCTTTTCCTCCTGAGTAATGTAGGTCCTGTTTGGCATTTTCTTCCAAAACAGGCCTGTTTTGTCACAATTAAACACTTGTTCAGGTTTTAAGTTTTCAGTTGCTGTGTATTCTTTAAAGTTGTTCACATATTTTTCAGCCGCTTTTTTGTCTGAACTGGCAGCCTCACCATGCCTTACCACACTGTGTATGCCACTATGAATCTTAAATCTCTCAAACCAGACTTTGCTGGCCTTAAATTCATCAGCAGCAGCACTATTTTGAGGCATTTTCTTAATGAGATCATCATGCAACTTCCTTGCCTTTTCACAAATTATAGACTGAGAAACACTATCTCCTGATAACTGTTTTTCGTTTATCCATACTAATAACAGTCTCTCTACCTCTTCAATTATTTGCGGTCTCTGTTTTGAAAACATACTTGAACATTTCGCAACAACAGCTTCCTTGATTGTCTTTCTGTTTGCCAAGATAGTACTGATGGTTGAATGTGATTTGTTGTATTGCCTTTCCAACTCAGACATACGCACTCCACTCTCATATTTGTCAATTATCTCTTTCTTCATTACCATTATAATTCTCACCCTTTTTACCACAGGCTTGGCAATAGGAGCTTTCTTGGGGCCCTTGGTGGCTTATTTAGAGGTTACAAGCACTAAAAACACAGGAATAATCCAAAATATATGGCAGGCACACATGGAATCGACCACAACAGCTTGTAAACAATGGCACACTGACTCTTGGAGTGGCTGGGCCCGCTCAGGCCGCGCTCCTGGTGCATGGACATGTTCCGGACGAACGTCGTTGGTAGAGTTTTTTGCCGTTCGTAGAGACATTTTTTTATGCCAAAACACGCCGTTATACGAATTTGCCGTTACTTAATGCCGCCATTAGTTGTGGGTCCACTGTACTTCCCATTTCCAGTACTCAAGTCCAACTATATAAAAATAACCAGTCTTCCTGAATCCCTTCACTAAATATTACCCTGCTCACACTTCAACAGCTCGTCAGGTCCCAAAAACTGTTCGTCCCCATTCACTCCTATCTAACACACTCACGCATGCTTGCTAGAAGTCCAGCCCCTTGCCCACAAAACCTCATTTACCCCCTCCCTCCAACCTTTTCGAGGACGACCCCTACACTGCTTTCCTTTCCCTACAGATTTATACGCTCTCCATGTCATTCTACTTTGATACATTCTCTCTAAATGACCAAACAACCTCAACAACCCCTCTTCAGCCCTCTGACTGATACTTTTAATAACTCCACACCTTCTCCTAATTTCCACACTCCAAATTCTCTGCATAATGTTTACACTACACATTGCTCTTAGACAGGACATCACTGCCTCCAATCGCCTCCTTGCTGCAACATTTACAACCCAAGCTTCAAACCCATATAAGAGTGTTGGTACCATTATACTTTCATACATTCCCTTCTATGCCTCCACAGATAATGTTTTTTGTCTCCACATATACCTCAATGCACCACTCACCTTATTTTCTTCTTCAATTCTATGGTTAACCCCATCCTCTTAGGTCACACTACATGTACATGTACACGTTTATGTATACACATTCATCTGATGATGAAGATAGGAAAGCTGTGATTTCATGTATATGGCAAGAGGAATAACATCTTATAGGAGTGAGGAGGAACCAGTTGCAAGTGTGGGGGAAGTGCATGGGGCAGTGGGTAGAATGAAAGGGGGTAAAGCAGCTGGGATTGATAGGATGAAGATAGAAATATTAAAAGCAGGTGGGGATATAGTTTTGGAGTGGTTAGTGTTTTTATTTAATGAATGTATGGAAGAGAGTAAGGTACCTAGGGATTGGCACAGAGCATGCATAGTTCCTTTGTATAAAGGCAAAGGAGACTAAGTAAGTAAGTTTATTCAGGTATACACAAATACAGTTACATAAATTATCATACATAGCATCATATGTGTAAAGTACCTAGGATAACCCAAAAAAGGATATATCTTATTATCATGCTATTAAGACTATCTACTACACGAGGGTCATTAAGACTACTACACAAGGGTCATTAAGACTATCTACAATACGAGGGTCATTACTAGGAATGAGGTAAAATTACACATTCTTCGTCTTTCAAAGTACCGGCCGTATCCCACTGAGGTGGGGTGGCCCAAAAGGAAAAAGGAAAGTTTCTCCTTTTAAATTTAGTAATATATACAGGAGAAGGGGTTACTAGCCCCTTGCTCCCGGCATTTTAGTTGCCTCTTATGACACGCATGGCTTACGGAGGAAGAATTCTGTTCCACTTCCCCATGGAGATAAGAGGAAATAAACAAGAACAAGAACTAGAAAGAAAATAGAAGAAAACCCACAGTGGTGTGTATATATACGCTTGTACATGTATGTGTAGTGTGACCTAAGCGTAAGCAGTAGTAGCAAGACGTACCTGAAATCTTGCATGTTTATGAGACAGAAAAAATACACCAGCAATCCTACCATCATGTTAAACAATTACAGGTTTCCGTTTTACACTCACTTGGCAGGATGGTGGTACCTCCCTGGGTGGTTGCTGTCTACCAACCTACTACCTAGGAAAATTACACATGTGTTAGCTAAAATAATAATAAATCATTCCCCTCCCTTTCTGTAGCTACATTCATCAGGGATCTTCTGGCTTTCTTCTTGAACTGGTTCATGCTGTGTCTGGCTTTGACATGTATGGGCAGTCTGTTCCATTCCTTTATTTCTGTACACTAAAAGGTGTTTGAAGCCTGGCCACTAACTGTGGGTACTACAAAGTTGTGTTCTCTCCCCTTAGTACTATGATTGCTTTGGTTCCCAGCCTTGACAAAATTGGCAGCAAGATATTCTGGACACTGTTTGTGAGCAACTTTATAAACTTGATTTAGCTTCAGTTGTTTTACTCTGTCTTCAACATTCAGCATATCCAGTTGCTGTAATTCATCCTGGCCTACATGCTCTCTTGGACCCAGGTCCAGGATGAATCTTACCATTTTGTTCTGGGTGATTTGCAGTCTGTCTTTCAGTTTTTTGTCAAGGCAGAGTACCATGAAGAGCAAGCATAGTCCATATGACATTGTATAAGGGCTAGACATAGGGTCCTGCGAGCCTGAGTAGGTAGACACTGTGCTCGTCTATAGAGGAATTTTAGTCTGGCATTCGCTTTCTTTACTAGGCTGTTCCCTATCATTTCTCCTGACATGCGTGGGTCAAAGGGGATTCTCAGATATCTTACTGAGGAAACTGAAGTAATGGGCTCCCCATTACACTGGACATTAAAATTATTTACCCTTCTCAGTTTATGTTTCGTTCAAAAGAGAATGGCTTCAGTTTTCCCGAGGTGCAGTGATAGTTTGTTGTCTACTAACCATTTGTTGCAGGACTCCAGTTCCAGTGTTAATACATTAGCTATATCTTGTGGGTCTTTACCTGACACTAACAGAGCACTGCCGTCTGTACTGATACGCATGTCGTTAACATAGCATAGGAGTAATAAGGGACCCAGAATACTACCTTGGGGAACTCCACATGCTATTGGCAGGGGTTCTGATTCCATTTTGTTAATTTTGACAATTTGTCTCCTGTTGCTAAGGTAGGATTTAAACCAGTCTACAGAACCTATACCAATAGCTTGAAGTTTCTTACAATTGTGGTTGACAGTATTGAAGGCTTTTTGCAGGTCTAAGGTTACCATACCTATGAGGTTACCCATTGACATTTCAGTTCTCATGTAATCCATCAGATTAATTAGGGAGGTGTCGGTTGAGTAAGATCTCTAAAGGCTGATTGATAGCTATGGAGAATGTTGTTGTCATTAACCCTTTGACTGTCACAAGCCCCTTTCTGAAACTGTCATTCTATGATGCAAATTTTTTGAAAAAAAAAAAAAAAAGTTAGTTTTTCTTATGAAATGATAGAGAATCTTTTCCCGATGGTAATGACACCAAAAGTACAAAATTTGGTTGAGAACTCACGGAATTACGCTCCGCGAAGTTAGCGGTCATGGCGACATATACGCATCGGCGATTTTGCCAGCTTTGAGCCCTATTTTTGGCCAATTCCGTTGTTCCAGTTGACCAAACTCATAGCTATTTCTTTAGAACTCCATTTTTTCTATCAATTGAGTACAAGAAACCACCCATTGACCGATTTGAACTACCCATTAAAGTGGTCTGAAATTGGCAATTTGGCCAATTTCACACAAATTAAAAAAGTTGTCAATTTCAAAATAGGGTCCAGAATAAACAATGTAGACATTCTTGGCACTAAAATAACATATGCTCTGTTTATTAGTCATGTCTGGGCGAGGGGTTTGGACTTTCAGCAAGCGTGCGTGAGCATGTTAGATAGGAGTGAATGGAGACAAATGGTATTTGGAACCTGATGAGCTGTTGGAGTGTGAGCAGGGTAATATTTAGTGAAGGGATTCAAGGAAACCGGTTATTTTATATATCCGGACTTGAGTCCTGGAATTGAGAAGTACAATGCCTGCTCTCTAAAGGAGGGGTTTGGGGTAGTGGCAGTTTGGAGGGATATATTGTGTATTTTTTATAAATATATGCTTCTAAGCTGTTGTATTCTGGGCACCTCTGCGAAAACAGTGATTATATGTGAGTGAGATGAAAGTGTTGAATGATGATGAAAGTATTTTCTTTTTGGGGATTTTCTTTCTTTTTGGGTCACCCTGCTTCGGTGGGAGACGGCCAACTTGTTGAAAAAAAAAAATGCAAAATATACTGTTATGCAGACTAATGCATTATTGTAAAAATGGTATAAATAATATCAGTGCACTAGTGAAAGAATGCCAGACTCCCCAGTCGACATGTATTGGACATGTGGTGTGATTTGCTTACTCTTGAACATTGGTAAAAATCGAACATTTCCGCTACTTTGAGCTCAATTTCAAGGTCGTTTTCTTCGTGAAACTAATCAAAATAAATCTCTATTTCTGCAATATGTTTTCCGTTTTATCTCATGAGACCATGAAAACGAGACTAGAATAATAAATACTATATGAAAATACACCTCAAATTCGACGTTTTAATCCAAAAAAAACGATCAGTTTTTTTTCTCATTATGCACTGCATGCTGCAGGATTTTTTTGATGTGGTGCACACTGACCACACAGACCCATTCTCTCACATGTGGGCCTACCAGCTTTCTCCTTGATTTGCAGCCGCTAGAAATATTGAGTGTATATACGTCCGAAACACTGGCTCGTAAGACATATATATATGACCAAAACAGTCAAAGGGTTAAGGTACTTAACTACTTGACAGTGTACTGCCCTCTCTAGGATTTTGGATATTACACTGAATATACTAACAGGCCTATAGTTGCTTACATCAGACCTACTATTTTCCTTGAAGAGAGGAGTAACTCTGGCCTCCTTGAACCCCTCCGGTACAGTATTAGTGGTGATGGACAAATTTATTATGTGAGCAATAGGGATTGACAATTCAGAAGCACCATCTTTTAGGAACTTAGATGGGATGTTATCAGGGCCGGTGCTCTTAGTTGGGTTTAACCTGCTTAGTTCTTTTTGAAGAAAGTCATGAAATACACTTACTAGTTGACAAATGTTTGGGGTTACCCCTGTACTGGTATAGTATGTTTGAAACTTATCAGAGTCTGTGTTAAAGGTATTTGATGCAGCTGGTAGTTTACTTACTAGTGCTGATGCGACAGATGTGTAGTAGGAATTAAAACAATTCGCCACCTTAGTTGTTTCGTTGCATACCTCATTATCGATAGTGAATACTATGTTAGACCTATCTACTGGTTTATGGCTATACCCCAACTGTTTTAGTCATTGCCAGAGCTTTCTGGGGTTATGCTTATACTCTTCAATTTTTGAGCAGTAGTGCTTTGCTCCTTTTATAAGTCTCTGTACTCTGTTCCTCACCCTTTGGAATTCATTGAATGCTGCAATATCCTGTCTGTTTTAAATCTCTTTAACTGGTGCAATATTATCAAGGATGGTAGTGAACATTGTTTTGAATTTTTCCCAGGCATCATTTACGTCTGTGCAACTTGTTGCCACTGTCCAATCACAGTTGTGTAGCCTATTTACCAGTGTTTCTTTACTGTAGTTTCTAGTTGACCTTATTTTTATTGTTCTGTGTAGGCCTATCCTATCCCTAGTGATTTTCCTGGTGCATTAAATGATGAAATGATCACTAAGACCTGTGGTAATGACGCCTGACTGACTAATGTTCTCAGAGTGGTTACAAAGTATGTGGTCAGTTAGGGTGACTGAGAACTGTGTGATCCAGGTTGGTGTATTAATTAGTTGGCTGTAACTATTTAAACCTAGAATTTGCTTATACCTTTTGCATAGCCCATTATTTTGCTGCTGAAAACAGATATTGAAGTCTCCCAGTATTATTGTCTCGCAATTGCTTTCAAGTCTGGACAAAACTTTGGAAAAGTCTTCTAGGAACTGATCATGGGTGGGAGAGCGGTAACTAGTTCTTACTAAGATGAGTTTGGTCTTGGGAAGCAGCACTTCAAACCATAGAATCTCCAGTTTATTGTTATTTAAATCAGTTCTTGGATTGTAAGCTAAGTCATTTCTTATGTAGGCACATACCCCACGACCTTTTCTGTTCCTATCTAAGTGTTTTATATTGTAACCTTCTATTTTGACCTCGTCGTCAGTCACCCTATCATTCAACCAGGATTCAGAGATGGATATAACTATCGCCCTAGTTCTGTTAGCTAAAATCCTAGTCTCTGCCAATTTTGGAAAAAGTGATCTTGCATTGACATGAATAAAGTGAAGGCCTGTTTTCATAAAACAATTATAATCATCAACATATGGCAATAGGTCATTTGTATTAAAATTAGGCAAATCAATGTCATCATTGCTAAAGGGTAACTGTGCCAAAGTCCATTTGTTGCACACAAAGTGAATTCTGACACCATTACTCTAATTGTACACACATCCATTATGCACCCACCCCTTAAACATTTTACATAAGGTGTCTTTTCTGTTCTTCTTTCATACCATAGTACAGTGTATGCACCTGTTTGGTGGTGTTTGAGATAAAAAGAATGGCTGTATTGTCTCGCATTGACTTATGTATGCATTACATATAGAGTTAAGGTTATCATTCCTAGCTACTAGACTGTCATTGTTACCATCACTTATCTGCCTGTTTTGCCTCTGCACAATAGTTTGAGGTCCTGGATTAGTTTGGATATCACCACTTAACAGTGCCACTATAAGAGCTGTGTGCCACTGTTTTTGTTTGGGTATGCGGTGTTGCCATACCTTGCAGCGATAGTGGCATTTATGTTTTTGGTAGGATGGCAACTGTTGGGCTTTTACTGTCCAGGGTGATATTGCCGTATTCGCCTTTTCCAGCCCCCATGACTGATTTCCTTCTTCATGGAATTGCAGGAGAAAGATAAATATAATTATGGCAGCCTGTACCCCCCTAATGCCTGCCATTTTCACTCTTCACTCTTTTTATCATTCACAACAATATTTATTTGTCTTTTCCAGTCACCTAGCAAACCCTAGTAGCTGCTCCAGCAATCACCACTGACTACTAGGGTATGCAAAAGAAGAAAATTAAAAGTGAATACAGGAAAGAGTAAGAGGAAAGAGTAAGGTTATGAGGATAACAAAAAGATTAGGTGATGAAAGATTGGATATCAGATTGGAGGGAGAGAGTATGGAGGAGGTGAATGTATTCAGATATTTGGGAGTGGACGTGTCAGCGGATGGGTCTATGAAAGATGAGGTGAATCATAGAATTGATGAGGGGAAAAGGGTGAGTGGTGCACTTAGGAGTCTGTGGAGACAAAGAACTTTGTCCTTGGAGGCAAAGAGGGGAATGTATGAGAGTATAGTTTTACCAATGCTCTTATATGGGTGTGAAGCATGGGTGATGAATGTTGCAGCGAGGAGAAGGCTGGAGGCAGTGGAGATGTCATGTCTGAGGGCAATGTGTAGTATGAATATAATGCTGAGAATTCGTAGTTTGGAAGTTAGGAGGAGGTGCGGGATTACCAAAACTGTTGTCCAGAGGGCTGAGGAAGGGTTGTTGAGGGGGTTCGGACATGTAGAGAGAATGGAGTGAAGCAGAATGACTTCAAGAGTGTATCAGTCTGTAGTGGAAGGAAGGTGGGCTAGGGGTCGGCCTAGGAAAGGTTGGAGGGAGGGGGTAAAGGAGGTTTTGTGTGCGAGGGGCTTGGACTTCCAGCAGGCATGTGTGAGCGTGTTTGATAGGAGTGAATGGAGACAAATGGTTTTTAATACTTGATGTGCTGTTGGAGTGTGAGCAAAGTAACATTTATGAAGGGGTGCAGGGTAACCGGCAGGCCGGACTTGAGTCCTGGAGATGGGAAGTACAGTGCCTGCACTCTGAAGGAGGGGTGTTAATGTTGCAGTTTAAAAACTGTAGTGTAAAGCACCTTTCTGGCAAGACAGTGATGGAGTGAATGATGGTGAAAGTTTTTTTTTTTTTCGGGCCACCCTGCCTTGGTGGGAATCGGCCAGTGTGATAATAAAAAAAAAAATATCTACTTTCCAAACCCTCTTCACTCCTCACTTATCCCTTTACTTCACAAACCCCATTCACTTATTCCCTTATTTCACACCCCCCTTCATGCCTCACTTCACAGTCCGGCTTCACCTATCACACTTCTAACTCATTTCCATTCCGACAGGACCAGAAAGTTTTAATCAGTGCTTTTACTAACTCATTTCCATTCCGACAGGACCAGAAAGTTTTAATCAGTGGCTTTATCTGTCCAAATTCCCCTCAATTCCATTTATCGGGGCTGCGTCGGTTGTTGACTGCCTGACCTGGTCTGCTGTTTCAGCCATTTTTAAAAGCACTGAGGGAAGAAAATGCTGCCTACAACCTGACTTTCCTTGGAGCTTTATAGATAGATCTGGCATTTTCTCCTATGATTTTCTCACTGCACACTGGTCAGCTGAATATAGGTCAGCTACTAAAGCATTAACCTTGGCTGTTTAACTATTCATTTCTTTCCCACGATTGGCACTGAGGGACAACCATTGCTATATGATAGTTTCCTTGGAGTTTTGTATTGTATATTTAACAATGTCTCCTCTGTTTCCCTCTTGTTAACACTGGTACAGGTGATGTGATGGGGTGCAGTAGATATGATGTTACTGTCAGTATGGATGAGAACGTCAATATAGATGAGAACGTCAGTATAGATGAGAACGTCAGTATAGATGAGAACTTCACTTCGCTAGTTGTATGTCTGGCAGTAGCTAGTGTTTGGATGCCGGTCAGCCATGTTTAAATTAATAAGAGTGTAAAAATTATAGGGGAATAAATCTGTTGAGTATACCTGGTAAAGTGTATGGTAGAGTTACTTTTAAAAGAATTAAGAGTAAGATGGAGTGCAGGATAGCAGATGAACAAGGAGGCTTTAGGAAGGGTAGGGGGTGTGTAGACCAAGTGTTTGCAATGAAACATACAGGTGAACTGTATTTAGATAAGGGGTAAAGAGGTTTTTGTGGTATTAAAGAATTTGGAAAAGGCATATGGTAGGGTGGATGGGTGGGGGGAGGCAGTGTGGCAGATGTTGCAGATGTTTGGAATAGGAGGTAGGTTATTGAAAGCAGTGAAAAGTCTTTACGAGGATAGTGAGGCTCAGGTTAGAGTATGTAGGCGAGAGGGAGATTATTTCCCAGTAAAAATAGACCTTAGACAGGGATGTGTGATGTCACCATGGTTGTTCAGTATATTTATAGATGAAGTTGTAAGAGAAATGAATGCTCTGGTGTTGGCAAGAGGTGTGGAGCTAAAAGATAAAGAATTTAACACAAAGTGGGAGTTATCACAATTGCTCTTTGCTGATGACACTGTGCTTTTAGGGGATTCTGAAGAGAAGTTGCAGATGTTGGTTGATGAGTTTGGTAGGGTATGTAAAAGAAGGAAATTGAAAGTGAATATAGGAAAGTGTAAGGTGATGAGGATAAAAAAATTAGGTAACGGAAGATTGGATATCAGGTTGGCGGGAGAGAGTATGGATTAAGTGAATGTATTCAGACGTGTCAGCAGATGGATCTATGAAAGATGAGGTGAATCACGGAATTGACGAGGGATAAAAGGTGAGTGGTGCACTGAGGAATCTGTGGAGACAGAACTTCATCCATGAAAGCAAAGAGGGAAATGTATGAGAGTATAGTTATACCAGTGCTCTTGTTTGGGTGAGAGGCATGGGTGGTGAATGTTGCAACAAGGAGAAGGCTGGAGGCAGTGGAGATGTCATGTCTGAGGGCAATGTGTGGTGTGAATATAATGTAGAGAATCTGTGGTTTGGAGATTAGGAGGAAGTGCAGGATTACCAAAAACTATTATTGAGAGGGTTGAGGAGGGGTTCTTGAGATGGTTTGGACATGTAGAGAGGACGGAACGAAATAAAATGACTTCGAGAGTGTATAAATCTGTAGTGGAGGGAAGGCAGGGTAGGGGCCGGCCTAGAAAAGGTTGGAGGGAGTGGTAAATGAGGTTTTGTGTGCAAATGGCTTGGACTTCCAGCAAGCATGCGTGAACGTGTTAGATAGGAGCAAATGGAGACAAATGATTTTTAGGACTTGACGTGCTGTTTAATTGTAAGCAAGGTAACATGAAGGGATTCAGGGAAACTGGCAGGTCGGACTTGAATCCTGGAGATGGGAAGTACAGTGCTGGAACTCTGAAGGATGGGTGTTAATGTTGCAGTTTTATAACTGTAGTTTAAGCATGCCTCTGGCAAAACAGGGATGGAGTGAATGATGATGAGAGTTTTTCTTTTTCGGGCCAACCTGCCTTGGTGGGAAACGCCCAGTGTGTTAAAAAAAATAAAGTAATATTATTTCTGATTTTATTTGAAATTTTTTTTGAGGGGGCTGAGGTTAATTTGGAGGGGACTGAAGACGCTCGTGCTCCCTTTGGTACTGCCATTGCCATATGCTATTTAACCCTTTCAGGGTCGGAACCCCTGATCTGAAACTTGCTCTCAGGGCCGGAGAATTTAAAATATATAAAAAAATTCTTATGAAATGATAAAGAATCTTTTTTCAAAGCTAATAAATCCAAAACTACAAAATTTGATGGAAAACTTGCAGAATTACACTCTCTCTCAAAGATAGCAGTCTTAGCGATATTTACACATTGGCGATTGCGCCCACCTTAAGCCCTATTTTTGACCAATTCCATTCTTTCAATCAACCAAACTCATAGCTATTATGCTAGTATTCCGTCTATTTCATTGAGTACAAGAAACAGCCCATTTACCTATTTCATCTGCTTTATAAAGTTATTGAAAATCAGTAATTTGGCCAATTTCACACAAAACTCAAAAACTCCCAGTTTAACCCTTTCAGGGTTTCCGACGTACTAGTACATCTTACGCACTAGGGTTATTGACATACTAGTACGTGTAAATTCTAGCACTTTTAAATCTAGCGAGAGAAAGCTGGTAGGCCTACATATGAAAGAATGGGTCTGTGTGGTCAGTGTGCACAGTATAAAAAAAATCCTGCAGCACACAGTGCGTAATGAGAAAAAAAATTTTTGACCGTGTTTTTGGTTTAACCCTTTCAGGGTCCGTCCCGTAGATCTACGGCTTTACGTTCAGGGTCCAAACCGTAGATCTACGCCATGAGCTCAGCTCACTCTGATAAACTGTGAGTGGCACATTTGGGCCTAGATATGAGAGAATACATCTATGTGGTATGTGTGCACCACATTAAACAGATCCTGCAGCACACTGTGTATAATGAGAGAAAAAAAATGAAATCATGATTTTTCGATTAAAACAGCAACTTTGCAGTGTTTTTTCGTATGTTTTTTATAGTTGTATTTGCGATTTCTTGGTCTCATTTGATAGAATGGAAGACATATTACAGAAATAGAGATGATTTTGATTGGTTTTAGCACTGGAAATGGCTTGAAACCGAGCTCAAAGTAGCGGAAATGTTAAATTTTTGCCGATATTCAAGAGTAAACAAACGACCTCACACGTCTAATACACGTCAACTGGTGGGTCTAATATACATTCACAAATATGGTGATGATATTTATACAATTATTACAGTATTGCATAACAGTAAATCTTCTATTTTTTGGTGTGAATAAAAATTCATTATGTGAATAAAAAATCAAAATGGAATTTATTTGTAAAGCCTCAAAACATAACTAATGAACAGAGGAAATGTTAGTTTAGTGCCAGGAATGCCTACATTGTTCATTCTGGACCCTATTTTGAAATTGGAATATTTTGAACTTTGTGTTAAATTGGCCAAATTAACAATTTCCGATCACTTTATTTTGTAGTTGAAACAGTTGACTTGGCGATTTCTTGTGCTCAATCGATAGAATAGAAGTAATACTAGTGAAATAGCTAAGAATTTGGTTGATTGGAATAATGTAATTGGCCTAAAATGGGAGTCAAAGTCGGCAAAATCGCCGATTCGTAAATATCGCTGAGACATCAAAATTCGCGAGAGCATAATTTCGTCAATTTTCCACCAAATTTCGTACTTTTTGTTTTATTACCTTCACAAAAAGATTCTCTACGATTTCATAAGAAAAAATAACAAATTTTTTTTTTGAAAATTCTTGGACACTGGTGCGTGACTCCAGATTTGGGCCTTGGACCCTGAAAGGGTTAAAACAGCGACTTTGCACTGTATTTTCGTATGGTCTTTATGATTGTATTCTAGTTTTCCTGGTCTCATTTTATAGAATGGAAGACATATTACAGAAATTGAGATGATATTGATTGGTTTCACAATGAAAAGTGCCTTGAAATTGAGCTCAAATTAGCAGAAATGTTCGATTTTTGCCAAAGTTCAAAAGTAAATAAATCATGCCAAGCGTCCAATACACGTCAACTGGTGAGTCTGATATTCTTTCACAAGTGCGCTGATATTATTTATACCATTTCTACACTAATGCAGTAATCTGTATAACAGTAAATCTTCTATTTTTTGTGAGAATAAAAATTCAAAGTAGAAAACAAAAGAAATGTAAGAGGGGCCTGGGGACATGACTAATGAACAGAGGAAATGTTCTTTTAGTGCCAGGAATGTCTTTCTTGTTTATTCTGGACCCTATTTGGAAATTGTCATCTTTTGAAATTTGTGTGAAATTGGCAAAATTGCCAATTTCTGACCACTTTATTGGATAGTTGAAATCAGTAAATGGGTGGTTTCTTGTACTCATTCAATAGAAAAAAATGGAGTTCTAGCAAAATAGTTATGATTTTTGTCGACTAATATACTGGAATTGACTGAAAATAGGGCTCAAAGTGGGTGAAATCGCCGATCCGTAAACATCGTCAAGACCGCTAACTTCGCGAGAGCATAATTCTGTAAGTTTTCCATCAGATTTCATATTTTTGGTGTCATTATGATTGGGAAAAGATTCTCTATCATTTCATAAGAAAAAAATTTTTTTTTTTTTTCTCCGAAAAATTTTCGACCCTGAGAACAAATTTAGGAGAGGGCCTCTCAACCCTGAAAGGGTTAAAAATAGGATCCAGAATAAACAATGTAGATATTCCTGGCACTTAAACATTTCCTCTGTTCATCAGTTATGTCACCAGACCTCTCCTATGTTACACTTGCTTTCTATTTTGAATTTTATTCATACAAAAAATATAGCATTTACTGTTATGCAGACTACTGCATTATTGTAATAAATGTATAAATAATGTCAATATATTTGTGAATATGTATTAGACCAAACAATTGGATGCATTTTGGATGAGTGACGTAATTTGTGTTCTCTGGAATATCAGCAAAAATTGAACATTTCCGCTACTTTGAGCTCATTTTCAAGCTACTTTCAGTCGTGAAACCAATCGAAATAATTTGTTTCTGTAATATATCTCCATTCTCTCAAATGAAACCAAGAAATTGAGATTACAACCATAAAAACCATACAAAAATACACTGTAAAGTCACTGTTTTAACATGGTCGCAGTTCTTTTCCCATTATGCACTGTGTGCTGCAGGATTTTTTTATGTGGTGCTCACTTACCACACAGACCCATTCTCTCATATCTAGGCCCAAATTTACCACTCACAGCTTATCTAAAAGAGCTGAGCTAATCACTTAGTACAACAGGACCTACCCGGGCTTCAGAGCCATAGTGTAACAGGACCCACCATGAAAGGATTAATCTACTATAGAATAATATATTTGGGAGATTCTGAAGAGAAGTTGCAGAGGTTGGTGGATGAATTTGGTAGGGTATGCAAAAGAAGAAAATTAAAAGTGAATACAGGAAAGAGTAAGGTTATGAGGATAACAAAAAGATTAGGTGATGAAAGATTGGATATCAGATTGGAAGGAGAGAGTATGGAGGAGGTGAATGTATTCAGATACGTATTTGGGAGTGGACGTGTCAGTGGATGGGTCTACGAAAGATGAGGTGAATCATAGAATTGATGAGGGGAAAAGGGTGAGCGGTGCACTTAGGAGTTTGTGGAGACAAAGAACTTTGTCCTTGGAGGCAAAGAGGGGAATGTATGAGAGTATAGTTTTACCAACGCTCTTATATGGGTGTGAAGCATGGGTGATGAATGTTGCAGCGAGGAGAAGGCTGGAGGCAGTGGAGATGTCATGCCTGAGGGCAATGTGTGGTGTGAATATAATGCAGAGAATTCGTAGTTTGGAAGTTAGGAGGAGGTGCGGGATTACTAAAACTGTTGTCCAGAGGGCTGAGGAAGGGTTGTTGAGGTGGTTCGGACATGTAGAGAGAATGGAGCGAAACAGAATGATTTCAAGAGTGTATCAGTCTGTAGTGGAAGGAAGGCGGGGTAGGGGTCAGCCTAGGAAAGGTTGGAGGGAGGGGGTAAAGGAGGTTTTGTGTGCGAGGGGCTTGGACTTCCAGCAGGCATGCGTGAGCGTGTTTGATAGGAGTGAATGGAGACAAATGGTTTTTAATACTTGACATGCTGTTGGAGTGTGAGCAAAGTAACATTTATGAAGGGGTTCAGGGAAACCGGCAGGCCGGACTTGAGTCCTGGAGATGGGAAGTACAGTGCCTGCACTCTGAAGGAGGGGTGTTAATGTTGCAGTTTAAAAACTGTATTGTAAAGCACCCTTCTGGCAAGACAGTGATGGAGTGAATGATGGTGAAAGTTCTTCTTTTTCGGGCCACCCTGCCTTGGTGGGAATCAGCCAGTGTGATAATAAAAAATAAAAAAAGAATAATATTTGCCTGTTTAACCCTTTCAGGGTCCAAGGCCCAAATCTGGAGTCACGCACCAGTGTCCAAGAATTTTCAAAAAAAAAATTTGTTATTTTTTCTTATGAAATCGTAGAGAATCTTTTTGTGAAGGTAATAAAACAAAAAGTACGAAATTTGGTGGAAAATTGACGAAATTATGCCCTCGCGAATTTTGATGTGTCAGCGATATTTACGAATCGGCGATTTTGCCGACTTTGACTCCGATTTTAGGCCAATTACATTATTCCAATCAACCAAATTCTTAGCTATTTCACTAGTATTACTTCTATTCTATCGATTGAGCACAAGAAATCGCCAAGTCAACTGTTTCAACTACAAAATAAAGTGATCGGAAATTGTTAATTTGGCCAATTTAACACAAAGTTCAAAATATTCCAATTTCAAAATAGGGTCCAGAATGAACAATGTAGGCATTCCTGGCACTAAACTAACATTTCCTCTGTTCATTAGTTATGTTTTGAGGCTTTACAAATAAATTCCATTTTGATTTTTTATTCACATAATGAATTTTTATTTACACCAAAAAATAGAAGATTTACTGTTATGCAATACTGTAATAATTGTATAAATATCATCACCATATTTGTGAATGTATATTAGACCCACCAGCTGACGTGTATTAGACGTTTGAGGTCGTTTGTTTACTCCTGAATATCGGCAAAAATTTAACATTTCCGCTACTTTGAGCTCAGTTTCAAGCCATTTCCAATGCTAAAACCAATCAAAATCATCTCTATTTCTATAATATGTCTTCCATTCTATCAAATGAGACCAAGAAATCGCAAATACAACTATAAAAAACATACGAAAAAACACTGCAAAGTTGCTGTTTTAATCGAAAAATCATGATTTCATTTTTTTTCTCTCATTATACACAGTGTGCTGCAGGATCTGTTTTATGTGGTGCACACATACCACATAGATGTATTCTCTCATATCTAGGCCCAAATGTACCACTCACAGTTTATCAGAGTGAGCTGAGCTCATGGCGTAGATCTACGGTTTGGACCCTGAACGTAAAGCCGTAGATCTACGGGACGGACCCTGAAAGGGTTAACCTTTACTGCTATGTCATTCTCAAATTGTTGTTCAGTCTCCCTCCTCACCCTAGCATATTCATCTCTGGCCAATCTGCTCACTTCTCAGTTCTCATCTGTCCTTTGCCCTCTGAAGTTTTTCCATGCATGCTTACTCACCTGTATGTGGTGTCAGGGGTCTAGTTATTATGGTCAAACTGGAAAAAGCCTTGAACTAAGATTACAACAACTGAAGTATAACCTCAGAACTAGTTAAGTCTAATGCTCTGTTTATTCATATGAGAGAGTTTATCCACCCAGTTGATTTTGAAAAGGGTGAGAAGGTTGTATCAAGCAGGTCCATAGTTGTGCGAAATATAATCAAATGAAGCTTCATAAAAGATAGTACTGATTTTTAATATGAATATAAGTTTATATGAATAAGATTTATTTATAATGAATAGAGTTTGTGAGGAATTTTGTCTGTGCCTGACATGTCACTCATAAAATTTTACTTGACATGTGACCTGATCAAATCCTCACTACACTCCCATCCTCAGTGTATTGAGTCATGTGTGAGGTCATATGTGAGGGGATATCCCAGCCTTGTAAGTCTTCTGTTCCATTATTTTTTATTTCTTGATAATGTGAAAAATAACAAAAGTGCTTGGAATTTCACTTTTTCACTGTAGTTATTTTGCATATTATGATATCACCTGTTTACTGTTTTTTTTTTTTTTGTGTGTGTGTGTGTATGTGTGTTTCTAAAATCTTCAGAACAATAATGCCTCAAATGATGTAGTGGAACTTTTAGCAGTAAAGATTGAGAACCAAAACCTAGTCATTGTGGTAGTCTACAAGCCTCAGAATGCAACGTCCCAACAATTCCAGAAACAGCTGTTGAAAATTGACCACTGTCTGGAAAATCTGCCAGCTCCTGCCCCCAACATCTTGCTCCTGGGGGATTTCAACTTGAGACACCTAAAATGGAGGAATGTAGCAAATAATGTTATTGCAGTGATAACACCAGGAGGCAGCTCAGACCAGAACTCACACACGAGCTTTAAATCACTGCACAAAATTCAACTTAAACCAGCAAATAATAGAGCCTACTAGACTGGAGAATACACTGGACCTCATCTTCACTAACAATGATGATCTGATACGAAATGTCACCATATCAAAAACATTATACTCAGATCACAACATAATTGAGGTTCAGACATGTATGTGCGGAGCCTCAGACCGACAAAATGAGATCAGTCACGAGGAGCCTTCACACAATTCAACTTCAATAACAAGAACATAAAGTTGGGCCAAGTAAACCAAGTCCTAAACGATATAAGCTGGGAAGATTGACAAAGCAACACAGACCCCAACTTATGCCTAGAACAGATTAACTCTGTGGCACTCGATGTATGCTCAAGGCTTATTCCTTTAAGAAAGAGGAGGAGTAGATGTAAAATAGAAAGAGACAGGCGCTCCCTTTACAGGCGACAGAAAAGAATAACAGAGTGGCTAAAAGAGACCAATATATCTGAAATGTGTAGGGAGACACTGGTCAGAGAAATAGCAAACATTGAACTAAAGCTAAAGGAATGTTATAGGAGTCAGGAATCGTGGGAAGAACTAAAAGCCATAAATGAAATTGAAAGAAACCCAGAGTATTTCTTTTCTTATGCCAAATCTGAGTCGAGAACAACATCCAGTATTGGGCCCCTACTTAAACAAGATGGGTCTTACACAGATGACAGCAAGGAAATGAGTGAGCTACTCAAGTCCCAATATGACTCAGTTTTTAGCAAGCCGCTAATCAGACTGAGAGTCAAAGATCTAAATGAATTTTTTATGAGAGAGCCACAGAATTTGGTAAACACAAGCCTATCTGATGTTATCCTGACACCAATGACTTCGAACAGGTGATAAATGACATGCCCATGCACTCTGCCCAGGGCCAGACTCATGGAACTCCGTGTTCATCAAGAACTGCAAGAAGTCCCTATCCCGTGCTTTTACCATCCTATGGAGAGGGAGCATGGACACTGGGGTCGTCCCACAGTTATTAAAAACAACAGACATAGCCCCACCCCACAAAGTGGGCAGTAAATCAATAGCAAAGAACTACAGACCGATAGCACTAACATCCCATATCATAAAAATCTTTGAAAGGGTCCTAAGAATCAAGATCGCCACTCATCTAGATACCCATCAATTACACAACCCAGGGCAACATGGGTTTAGAGCAGGTCGCTACTGTCTGTCCCAACTACTGGATCACTACGACAAGGTTCTAGATGCACTAGAAGACAAAACGAATGCAGATGTAATATATACAGACTTTGCAAAAGCCTTCGACAAGTGTGACCATGGCGTAATAGCACACAAAATGCGTGCTAAAGGAATAACAGGAAAAGTTGGTAGATGGATCTATAATTTCCTCACAAACAGAACGCGAAGAGTAGTAGCCAACAGAGTAAAGTCTGAGGCGGCTACTTTGAAAAGCTCTGTTCCACAAGGCACAGTACTCACTCCCATCTTGTTTCTCATCCTCATATCTGACATAGACAAGGATGTCAGCCACAGCACCATGTCTTCCTTTGCAGATGACACCCGAATCTGCATGACAGTGTCTTCCATTGCAGACACTGCAAGGCTCCAGGCAGACATCAACCAAATCTTTCAGTGGGCTGCAGAAAACAATATGAAGTTCAATGATGAGAAATTTCAATTACTCCGATATGGTAAACATGAGGAAATTAAAACTTCATTAGAGTGCGAAACAAATTCCATAATAAAGATACCTAACTATTGCATATGTGTCTTACCTAAACAACAAAATAGAGCGAAAAACCAATATCAAAGACCTGGGAGTGATCATGTTGGAGGATCTCACCTTCAAGGACCATAACATTGCATCAATCGCATCTGCTAGAAAAATGACAGGATGGATGATGAGAACCTTCAGAACTAGGGATGCCAAGCCCATGACTCTCTTCAGGTTGCTTGTTCTATCTAGGCTGGAATATTGCTGCACACTAACAGCACCTTTCAAGGCAGGTGAAATTGCTGACCTAGAAAATGTACAGAGAACCTTCACGGCACGCATAACGGAGATAAAACACCTCAATTACTGGGAGCGCTTGAAGTTCCTGAACCTGTATTCTCTGAAATGCAGGAGGGAGAGATACATGATTATATACACCTGGAAAATCCTAGAGGGACTAGTACCAAACTTGCACACGAAAATCACTCACTACGAAAGCAAAAGACTCGGCAGATGATGCAACATCCCTCCAATGAAAAGCAGGGGTATCACTAGCACATTAACCCTTTCAGGGTCCGTCCCGTAGATCTACAGCTTTACGGTGAGTGTCCAAACCGTAGATCTACGCCATGAGCTCAGCTCACTCTGATAAACTGTGAGTGGTACATTTGGGCCTAGATATGAGAGAATACATCTATGTGGTATATGTGCACCACATAAAACAGATCCTGCAGCACACTGTGTATAATGAGAGAAAAAAAATGAAATCATGATTTTTCGATTAAAACAGCGATTTTGCAGTGTTTTTTCGTATGTTTTTTATAGTTGTATTTGCAATTTCTTGGTCTCATTTGATAGAATGGAAGACATATTACAGAAATAGAGATGATTTTGATTGGTTTTAACACTGAAAATGGCTTGAAACTGAGCTCAAAGTAGAGGAAATGTTAAATTTTTGCCGATATTCAAGAGTAAACAAACGACCTCACACATCTAATACACGTCAGCTGGTGGGTCTAATATACATTCACAAATATGGTGATGATATTTATATAATTATTACAGTATTGCATAACAGTAAATCTTCTATTTTTTGGTGTGAATAAAAATTCATTATGTGAATAAAAAATCAAAATGGAATTTATTTGTAAAGCCTCAAAATGTAACTAATGAACAGAGGAAATGTTAGTTTAGTTCCAGGAATACCTACATTGTTTATTCTGGAGCCTATTTTGAAATTGGAATATTTTGAACTTTGTGTTAAATTGGCCAAATTAACAATTTCCGATCACTTTATTTTGTAGTTGAAACAGTTGACTTGGCGATTTCTTGTGCTCAATCGATAGAATAGAAGTAACACTAGTGAAATAGCTAAGAATTTGGTTGATTGGAATAATGTAATTGGCCTAAAATGGGAGTCAAAGTCAGCAAAATCGCCGATTCGTAAATATCGCTGAGACATCAAAATTCGCGAGAGCATAATTTCGTCAATTTTCCACCAAATTTCGTACTTTTTGTTTTATTACCTTCACAAAAAGATTCTCTACGATTTCATAAGAAAAAATAACAAATTTTTTTTTTTTTAAATTCTTGGACACTGGTGCGTGACTTCAGATTTTGGCCTTGGACCCTGAAAGGGTTAAGAGACAACACAATAAGTGTCAGGGGCCCAAGACTGTTCAACTGCTGCCCAGCATACATAGGGGGGGATTACCAATAGACCCCTGGCTGTCTTCAAGCAGGCACTGGACAAGCCCCTAAAGTCGGTACCTGACCAGCCGGGCTGTGGCCCGTACGTTGGATTGTGTGCAGCCAGCAGTAACAGCCTGGTTGATCAGGCTCTGATCCACCATGAGGCCTGGTCACATACCAGGCCGTGGGGGCGTTGACCCCCGGAACTCTCTCCAGGTAAACAGTAATACACAACATGCTAAACCCCTGCCAGTTTGGGTTTAGGAAAAAAAAAAAAGTATGAATGATGCTATTATACAAATGCTCGAACTAGTATATACAGCCATCGAAAAAATGAATATCCTCTGAGGCTTTTCATAAACCTAGGGAAACCATTTGATACAGTGAACCACAATCTTGTGCACCTAAAACCAGAACATTACTGTGTCAGAGGATATGTCAGAGCAATAGACACCAGTATGTATACTCAAATGGCATTACCTCCATTACTCAGCCTGTAGTTGTTGGAGTGCCCCAGGGTAGTGTCCTTGGCCCACTACTCTTTCTCATTTACATCAATGACCTCCCCAATGTGTCTCAACTCTTTAAACCAGTCCTGTTTGCAGATGACACTACAGTGGACCCCCAGTATTCGATATTAATCTGTTCCTGAGAGCTCATCGAATACCGATAATATCGAAAACCGAATCAATTTTCCTCATAAGAAATAATGGAAATCAAATTAATCCGTGCAAGACACCCAAAAGTATGAAAAAAAAAATTTACTACATGAAATATTAAGTTTAATGCAATAGAATAATTACAATAACAATAAAATAATTGACACTTACCTTTAATGAAGATCTGGTGATGATTGATGGGATGGGAGGAGGGGAGAGGTGTTAGTGCTTAGTAGGGGAATCCCTTTCCATTAGGACTTGAGGTAGCAAGTCCTTTTCCGGGGTTACTTCCCTTCTTCTTTTAATGCCACTAGGACCAGCTTCAGAGTCACTGGATTTCTGTCGCACAACATATCTGTCCATAGTGGCCTGTACCTCCCGTTCCTTTATGACATTCCTAAAGTGTTTCACAACATTGTTAGTGTAATAGTCACCAGCACGGCTTGCAATAGCTGTGTTAGGGTGATTGTCATCAAAAAAGGTTTGCATTTTAAGCCACATTGCACACATTTCCTTAATCTTTGAAGTAGGCAACTTCTTCAATTTATCTATCCCCTCCTCCGAAGCAGTTTCCTCAAGTGTGGCCTCTTACTGTTGAAGATGATCTATCAGCTCATCAGTGGTTAGTTCTTCACTGTCCTCCTCCACCAACTCTTCCACATCCTCCCCACTAACCTCCAACCCCAAGGACTTTCCCAATGCCACAATGGATTCCTCAACTGGCATAGGATTCTCAGGGTTAGCCTCAAATCCTTCAAAATCCCTTTTGTCTACACATTCTGGCCACAGTTTTTTCCAAGCAGAGTTCAAGGTCCTCTTAGTCACTCCCTCCCAAACCGTACCTATAAGGTTTATACAATTGAGGATATTAAAGTGATCCTTCCAAAAGTCTTTTAGAGCCAGTTGAGTTTCTGTGGTCACTACAAAGCACTTTTGAAACATAGCTTTTGTGTACAGTTTCTTGAAGTTGGAAATGACCTGCTGGTCCATGGGCTGCAGGAGAGGAGTGGTATTAGGAGGCAAAAACTTGACCTTAATGAAGCTCATGTCCCCAGAAAGTCGCTCTGCCAAGTCTGTAGGATGACTAGGGGCATTGTCTAATACCAGGAGGCACTTAAGGTCTAATTTCTTTTCAGTTAGGTAATTTTTCACATTGGGGGCAAATGCTTGGTGTAACCAGTCATAGAAAAAGTCCCTAGTGACCCATGCCTTACTGTTTGCCCTCCACAGCACACACAAATTAGCCTTGAGGATATTCTTTTGCCTGAACGCTCTGGGAGTTTCAGAGTGATACACTAATAAAGGCTTCACTTTGCAATCACCACTAGCATTGGCACACATGAGAAGAGTAAGCCTGTCTTTCATAGGCTTATGTTCTGGGAGTGCCTTTTCCTCCTGAGTAATGTAGGTCCTGCTTGGCATTTTCTTCCAAAACAGGCCTGTTTCGTCGCAATTAAACACTTGTTCAGGTTTCAGTCCTTCACTGTCTATGTAATCCTTGAATTCCTTCACATATTTTTCAGCTGCTTTTTGGTCCGAACTGGCAGCCTCACCATGCCTAATCACACTATGTATGCCACTACGATTCTTAAATCTCTCAAACCAACCTTTGCTGGCCTTAAATTCACTCACATCACCACTAGTTGCAGGCAATTTCTTTTCCAAATTGTCATGCAACTGCCTAGCCTTTTCACAAATGATCGCTTGAGAGATGCTATCTCCTGCTATCTGTTTTCATTTATCCACACCAATAACAATCTCTCAGCATTTTCTAACACTTGCAGTCGCTGTTTCGTAATCACAGTTGCACCTTTTGCAAGAACAGCTTCCTTGATTGCCGTTTTCCTTGTCACTATAGTAGAGATGGTTGATTGGGGTTTAATATACAACCTAACCAGCTCCGACACACGCACTCCACTTTCGTACTTTGCAATTACAGTGGTCCCTCGCTTTTCGTAGTTTTCGACAATCGTAAATTTTGCCAATCTTAGGGGTATTTTCGTATAAACATGGACTCGCTTTTCATAGGCTGACTCGCGAATAGTAGTTCGTCCGGGACGCGTATGCACGGTGTGAGCCGGGGCGGCCTCCTTACCCAGCCAGTCTGGCATTGTTTACCAGTGAGTGAAGGTCCTCTCAAGTGCTCCTACGAAATATTTCATAATATTCCACTCATTTTATTGCTTGCAAGTATTAAATAAGCTGCCATGGCTCCAAAGAAAGCTCCTAGTGCCAAACCTGTGGTAAAGAAGGTGAGAAATATGTACAGTGACAAAGTCTTGGGCCATTTTAGGGAAGTGTTAAAGAGATGCCAGAAACAGAGCTCTCTCCACAGTTACTTTGCGAGACAGGACTAGAGTGAGTCTCAAGGTGGTCCTAGTGGCATTAAGAAACAGAGAAGAGAAGCAACCCCAGAGAAGCAATTGGTACCTGAGGTGTTGCTGGAAGGGGATTCCCCTTCCAAACTGTAAACAATCCAATCTCTCTCCTCCTCCAGTCTCCTATACACTAAGAAGAATCTCCAATAAAGGTAAGTGTTATGCTGTTAATGTTTCATTCATCATATTGTATTGTTTATGTACTACATGTATATTTCATGTAAAAATTTTTTTTGTTTTAATACTTCTGGGTGTCAGGAACAGATTAATTGTATTTACATTATTTCTTATGGGGAAAATTGATTCGCAAATCGTAAATTTCGTTTATAGTAACGGCTCCAGGAACGGATTAATTACAAAAAACGAGGGACCACTGTATCTCTTTCTTCATTTCATAAGTCATTAGCGACTTTTTTCTCAAAGGGTTGGCACTAGAAGCTTTCTTGGGGTCCATGGTGACTTATTTTGCAGAAACAAGCACCAAACACAGCAATAATATGGATAATATGGAATGTACCGAATATATCCTTAGATGTGCGCACACTGGCTGGCTTGTAAACAGTGGCACACACACTGGGCAGTTCAGGCCACACGTGGACACGTCTCATACGAATCGTATCGAATACCGAGGAAAATTTTTTGCGATATAATGCATCGAATACCGGATTTATCAAATACCGATGCCATCGAATATCGGGGGTCCACTGTACTTACGTTGTCTCCCACTCAAACCCGGCTATACTTAAAAACACTGTAAACAACAGTCTACTAAAAATAGGTACATGGATGATGCCCAATAAACTCTCTCTCAGCATAGACAAAACCTGCTTCATGCTGTTTGGGAACAGAACCTTAAATATCCAGCTTAATATATTGATACATGTTTCCCCCATTACAAGACTCACCAAGGGTAAATTTCTAGGTCTTCACCTTGATTGTAACCTTAAATTTCAGGCCTACATCCAGTGTATATCCAAGAAAGTTTCCAAAGCAGTAGGCATTCTCTCCAAAGATTTGGGACTATGTACCCCAAACTGCACTCTGTACTTTTGATAATAACCCATGTGCAACATCCTTTCATTTCTGATACCACTCTCTAATATACCCTTACCTCACCTTTGGTATTTGTGCTAGGGGATCGACCACGGCCAATCACCTTAAACCTTTAATAACTCAACAAAAAGCTGCTGTGCAGATGATCACCAACCCCTGTGCCACACAGCACACCCTACCACTCTTCAAGAGCTTGAACTTATTTAATATACAAAATATACACTCATTTTATTGTGCCTACTATATACAGTGGACCCCCGGTTAACGAACTTTTTTAATTCCAGTAGTATGTTCAGGTGCCAGTACTGACCGAATTTGTTCCCATAAGGAATATTGTGAAGTAGATTAGTCCATTTCAGACCCCCAAACATACACGTACAAACGCACTTACATAAATACACTTACATAATTGGTCGCATTTGGAGGTGATCGTTAAGCGGGGGTCCACTGTATACAGAACATTAAACTCCAATATAAATCTTCTGCTCAAACTTCTCCTTGATATCTACAGCAGAACACACTGGCATAACACGAGAAATAAAACACTCTTTGACATCCTTTGTGTCCGTCTTGCACTTTGCAAAAATGCAATGCACAGAAAGGTCCTGAAGATTTGGAATTCGTTACCCAAACCGGCAAAATGTCCCCTGCCTACAAACAAATTTATTGCTATACTTAAAAATGATCTCATCTCTCAATATTAACCAAACCAACACTATGCTAAATCATCTAATAGTTTGAAGCAACTCTCTCAAATATTTTATGACCTAATTTATTAAAACATTAACACACATTTAAAATAATACTGTTGCACCAGTATTAATTGTACTTCTTGTAATATTGTTATTAGTTATGTGCTACACCAAGACTATTAATCTTTATCTTTAAAACTTTTGATTACCTCACAGTAGAAATAAGATAAAATAATGAATTTTTAAAAATTAACCACTCTTAACCTGTCTAGACTTAATTAATCGTTAAACTGTCCAAGTGTAGATCTACGTTTGTATCGCTAGCGCTCCAAACATAGATCTGCGTTTTATTTTTCTGTCTCCAAATTTAGCACAATTGGCCTGAGATGCCTGGTCAGTATAGAATGGGTCTTAACACTCAGTGTATGCAGTATTAAAAAAATTTGGGACCACTTAGTACCTTGTGGGAGCACCAGTTTAATTGAGCACCAGCTAGAGCAAATAGCATGGCAAACACCAGGGATTCACTGATGTCATGTCATATTAACACTCCCCTTTTAAAAGGAAAGTGATGTTGACCCAGAGTTTAGTGGTTTTGAGATGGATGTGGCCACAAGTGGTCAAGGAAATATCAGAAACTTTGATAATAACCCATGTGCAACATTTGTGCAACATCCTTTCATTTCTGATACAACTGGTAGTGTATCCTGCCAGAATGTCCTATAACCTGTGCACTATGTAAAGAGAAAAGGTTCTAGAACATGTGTAATACGTATTCAGCAGGCTGGCTGGCCGGCTGGCCGGCTGGCCAACTGACCGACTGACTGACTGACTCACTCACTGACTGACTCACTTGCTGACTGACTCACTCGCTGACTCACTCACTCGCTCACTCACTCACTCACTCACTCACTCACTCACTCACTCACTCACTCACTCACTCACTCACTCACTCACTCACTCACTCACTCACTCACTGTCTCTGTATCTGTCTCTGTCTATCATAGGTATGCATAAGTATATTATTATACAGTGTAAATTACCTAGGATAACCCAAAAATTCCAGGCAGAGTGCTATACACATGTCTGACAGACACACATGTTTGTGTGTAACTGTGAAAACAAATAAAGCCAGAGTTTCCTGGAGCAGTGCACATTCATCAAATGTCACTCCACTGCTGCACTGTGAGCAGTTTATTGACACTTGTCTTAATATCATGCTTCAAGGAGTTTCATATATACTCCAGCATGTCTAAAACATTGCTAAGACAAATAAATACTTTCTGTATATTTCTAGATAATAGTAACTGACCAAGGCAGGTGAATATGTTCACCTGTCAGTGTGTTTGGGACTGAGTACTATTTCATTACCTAATATTAGTGTCAGACCAAAGATTGGCAATGAAATCACAAGAACTACTGTAAATTGTTATTATTAGAACATAAAAATTATATAAATTAAAAACGAGAAAAAAAGTTATGTCGGCAACACTTCTGCAAGCGGCAGGACTTGATGTTGCCATCAAGTGAGCATCCAGCACCAACTTCATAGGCTTATATCTTGGTAAGCATTGATCATAATTTTTTTTTTATATTATAATGTGTAGGATAATGTCCTCTTCATTTAAAAAAAAAAAAAAATTTCTTTTTTTCTTTTTTCAAAATATTCGGAGTGCTGGGCAAGTGAACATAGATGTATGTTTGGACAGTTTAAGGGTTAAGTAGCCTTTAAGTAGTAAGATTAGCCTGCCCAAAATGCCCTGGCATGATAGTGGCTTTCTTTGTACTTAATTATTTTATTTTATTTTATTAACACAACGGCCATCTCCCACCAAGGTAGGGTGGCCCGAAAAAGAAAAACTTTCATCATTCACTCTATCACTATCTTGCCAGAGGTGCACTTACACTACACTTATAAAACTGCAACATTAACACATTCAGAGTGCAGGCACTGTACTTCCCATCTCCAGGACTCAAGTCTGGCCTGCTGGTTTCCCTAAATCTCTTCATAAATGTTACCTTGCTCACACTCCAACAGCATGTCAAGTCCTAAGTTGCTCATATCTAACATGCTCACGCATTGTAACCTTTGCAAAGAAATAAATTTTGCTTTGACTTTGACTATGTATGGCTTTTTTAACATGCTGGTTGTCTCCTACCAAAGCAGTATGTATGCATGCATGTAAATAAATAAATGTAATGTAATGCAACTTGCAGAAGCGACCTGGCAGACAGATAAGACGAAAAACGAGGTGCGGGTAGTGTTAGAGAAGGATGCAAGCGGTGGAGGTGCCCTCCTCAGATACTTCAGACAGGTTAAGGGCATCCCTAAGTCAGAAGTCAAGTACCAACTGAAGGGAAACTACCGTCGCATTGACACAGAGCTGACTATTTCCTGCACACTTGATCAGTCCTCCATCACAAGGGTAAGAAGATTGAAGAAATCAGTTCCACATGCAAAACATCTTGATGAAGCTCCTCTCTGAAGTTGTCTTTTTTCACTTTCATACTGACAGGAATGGTAATTTTTTCTTTCTGTCATGGAACACTTAAGATGACACTTAGATTTTACAAACTTTCAGTATACGCTGATGTTTTCTTTCATACAGTTTGTTCTCCAAAACATTTCCTCTGTATATAGCTGAAATGGTTGCTTATAAAAGTACTATATTAGGATATACCTGCATGATGGAAATTGTTACACCACTTACTGTTGAATTAGGGATTTCCTATCTAACAGAGATGTTATTTTACCAACCTGCTAGTAAATATACAGGAGTGTGTGCAGAAATGACAAGCCTCAACAGCTGTCAGCAACAGTAGTGTGTGATGCACTAACAAAGGACGAGGCAACAACATTATAAAACCATGAAAAGGTACTCTCTCAGGAGCTACAATAGACTGACAGTTAGACTATAATTAGACTGCACAAAATTGTCTTAACACTATTGAAAAAGTGAAGCCAAAAGAAATTCATACTTTGTAAATTTTTAAAATGTTAATTATCAGTCCACTCATTGAGCCATGACCTGTACCTCCCTGCTATATATGCCAAACCATGAGTAGTGTCTTTCCCAGCTTCCCACCATTCTTGCTGAGGTCTAGACTCCTGTGTCACTATGGTTCAAGCAAGTGAATTTTTGACTGACAAGGTTTTTAATGGGGCTTGATGTTATGGTTGAGACTCCTATGTTGAATTTGGAAAGGGTTGGCTTTATTATTCTACTGTGTGGCCTATAGGAAAGCCAAGTTTATGCTCAGTGTTGCTATCTACTTTGGGCATGGTGATTATTTTGTTCTCTTATTTCATACACTTCCAGGTGATGTGCATAGGAAACATTCTCCTTGCATTCTTCCTACTATAACTACCACTACATAAGGATCTAATGTATCACTAACTCATCTAAAAACATGTATGTTCAGAAGTTATCTCTTTAACTTTCTATTCACCAATATATTATCTTGCAAAACTGTATTCGATGTGCACTTCATCAAATGTAACTAATACTTATTATCCTTCTTTGCATTGTTGTTTTTGTTTATGCAATAAATGTTGACATCCATACCAACAGCCAAGAGCCATCATCTTCCTACATTCAGAAGCTGAGTGTTATGCAGAGCTCCTACTGGACTTATTTGAAGAGGAGGCTGACCAGGTGATCCTCGTCATTACTTACTTCTCTCACAACCTCAGGTTCAGGATTGGACAGGTATGCTCAGCTTCCAACATAACTGGAATTATTGTGTAGTTATGACAGCATACAGTATTTTATAGTTCATGCTTTATGGTGTTTAGCCCCTAAACAGGTCCAAATGTATGTGTATATATATATATATATATATATATATATATATATATATATATATATATATATATATATATATATATATATATATATATATATATATATATATATATATATATATATATATATATATATATATATATATATATATATATATATATATATATATATATATATATATATATATATATATATATATATATATATATATATATATATATATATATATGTACGAAAATATGGATTTGTCAGTTAAAAACAGAGTAGGGGAGTTAGTAGATGGGGAGATGGAGGTATTGGGTAGATGGCGAGAATATTTTGAGGAACTTTTAAATGTTAAGGAAGAAACAGAGGCAGTAATTTCATGCACTGGTCAGGGAGGTATACCATCTTTTAGGAGTGAAGAAGAGCAGAATGTAAGTGTGGGGGAGGTACGTGAGGCATTACGTAAAATGAAAGGGGGTAAAGCAGCTGGAACTGATGGGATCATGACAGAAATGTTAAAAGCAGGGGGGGATATAGTGTTGGAGTGGTTGGTACTTTTGTTTAATAAATGTATGAAAGAGGGGAAGGTACCTAGGGATTGGCAGAGAGCATGTATAGTCCCTTTATATAAAGGGAAAGGGGACAAAAGAGACTGTAAAAATTATAGAGGAATAAGCTTACTGAGTATACCAGGAAAAGTGTACGGTAGGGTTATAATTGAAAGAATTAGAGGTAAGACAGAATGTAGGATTGCGGATGAGCAAGGAGGTTTTAGAGTGGGTAGGGGATGTGTAGATCAGGTGTTTACATTGAAGCATATATGTGAACAGTATTTAGATAAAGATAGGGAAGTTTTTATTGCATTTATGGATTTAGAAAAGGCATATGATAGAGTGGATAGAGGAGCAATGTGGCAGATGTTGCAAGTATATGGAATAGGTGGTAAGTTATTAAATGCTGTAAAGAGTTTTTATGAGGATAGTGAGGCTCAGGTTAGGGTGTGTAGAAGAGAGGGAGACTACTTCCCAGTAAAAGTAGGTCTTAGACAGGGATGTGTAATGTCACCATGGTTGTTTAATATATTTATAGATGGGGTTGTAAAGGAAGTAAATGCTAGGGTGTTTGGGAGAGGGGTGGGATTAAATTATGGGGAATCAAATTCAAAATGGGAATTGACACAGTTACTTTTTGCTGATGATACTGTGCTTATGGGAGATTCTAAAGAAAAATTGCAAAGGTTAGTGGATGAGTTTGGGAATGTGTGTAAAGGTAGAAAGTTGAAAGTGAACATAGAAAAGAGTAAGGTGATGAGGGTGTCAAATGATTTAGATAAAGAAAAATTGGATATCAAATTGGGGAGGAGAAGTATGGAAGAAGTGAATGTTTTCAGATACTTGGGAGTTGACGTGTCGGCGGATGGATTTATGAAGGATGAGGTTAATCATAGAATTGATGAGGGAAAAAAGGTGAGTGGTGCGTTGAGGTATATGTGGAGTCAAAAAACGTTATCTATGGAGGCAAAGAAGGGAATGTATGAAAGTATAGTAGTACCAACACTCTTATATGGGTGTGAAGCTTGGGTGGTAAATGCAGCAGCGAGGAGACGGTTGGAGGCAGCGGAGATGTCCTGTTTAAGGGCAATGTGTGGTGTAAATATTATGCAGAAAATTCGGAGTGTGGAAATTAGGAGAAGGTGTGGAGTTAATAAAAGTATTAGTCAGAGGGCAGAAGAGGGGTTGTTGAGGTGGTTTGGTCATTTAGAGAGAATGGATCACAGTAGAATGACATGGAAAGCATATAAATCTATAGGGGAAGGAAGGCGGGGTAGGGGTCGTCCTCGAAAGGGTTGGAGAGAGGGGGTAAAGGAGGTTTTGTGGGTAAGGGGCTTGGACTTCCAGCAAGCGTGCGTGAGCGTGTTAGATAGGAGTGAATGGAGACGAATGGTACTTGGGACCTGACGATCTGTTGGAGTGTGAGCAGGGTAATATTTAGTGAAGGGATTCAGGGAAACCGGTTATTTTCATATAGTCGGACTTGAGTCCTGGAAATGGGAAGTACAATGCCTGCACTTTAAAGGAGGGGTTTGGGATATTGGCAGTTTGGAGGGATATGTTGTGTATCTTTATATGTGTATGCTTTTAGACTGTTGTATTCTGAGCACCTCTGCAAAAACAGTGATAATGTGCGAGTGTGGTGAAAGTGTTGAATGATGATGAAAGTATTTTCTTTTTGGGGATTTTCTTTCTTTTTTGGGTCACCCTGCCTCGGTGGGAGACGGCCGACTTGTTGAAAAAAAAAAAAAAAAAAAAAAAAAAAAAAAAATATGTACGTTCTTACGCGTAGCGAAATGTGTATGTACCTTTTAATTTTCCTTGCCTTCAAATTTGGCACGATTGGCTTGAGATGCCTGGTCAGCATAAAATGGGTCTTAACACTGTGCACAGTATTAAAAAAAATCTGGGACCACTTAGTACCTTGTGGGAGCGCCAGTTAAATTGAGCCCCAGCTAGAGCAAACAGTGTGGCAAACACCAAGGATTCACTGATGTAATGTCATATTGACACTCTTCTTTTAAGAGGAAAGTGATGTTAACCCCAAGTTAGGGTCTGTCGATATCTGTCTATCTGTCTCTGTCTCTATCTGTCTCTGTCTATTTGTCTCTGTCTATTTGTCTGTCTCTGCCTTTCTCTATCTGTCTCTGTCTATCTCTTTCAATCTGTCTTTATCTATCTCTGTCTCACAGGTACACATAAATGCAAGTATACATAGTATAAATTACCTAGGATAACCCAAAAAATCCAGACAAAGTGCTATACTCTGCTTGAAGATGTGAGTAAACGTGATGACGCAGCCTTGTGGCTCTCTCTGAGACAGAGAGCTAGACAGATAGACAGTGAGCTTGACAGACAGACAAATAGACAGAAATGTTTGTGTACCAGCGAAAACAAAGGAGGGCGATGCTCATCAAATGTTACTTCTAATCTTTACTTATCAGCTGCACCCTCCCCCACCCTCGTGTATGCTCATGAAAAGTCAGCTCTTATCAGATGTTATCTCATCTTATCATGTCACTGTCAGGGGTGGACTTGGTTCCTCCTCCTCCTCCTCCTCCTCCTCCAGCATCATCATCATCATCAAAAACTCCGACCTTTTTTTTTTATTATTAAAATGCCGACCTTGTGGTCTATTTTCGTATAGTATTTATTGTTGTATTCTCGTTTTCTTGGTCTCATTTGATAGAATGAAAAACATATTATATAAATAGAGGTGATTTTGATTGGTTTTTCTATAAAAAGAACCTTGAAATGGAGCTCAAAATAGGGGAAATGTTTGATTTTTGCCGATGTTCAAAAGTAAACAAATGATGTCATTGTCCAATAAATGTCCAACTAGCCATTCTAATATGCAGTCATGAATGGGTTGACATTATTTGTACAATTATTACAGTATTGCAGTAGTCTGTATAACAGTAAAGGTTCTATTTTTTGTTTGAATAAAAATTCAAAATAGTAAGCAAGAGTAATATCAGAGGGGCCTGGAGATGTGACTGATGAACAAAGAAAATGTTATTTTAGAGCCAGGAATGTCTGTATTGTTCATTCTGGACCTTATTTTGAAATTGTCATATTTTTTTAATTTTTGTGAAATTGGCCAAATTGCAAATTTCTGACCACGTTATTGGGTAGTTGAAATCATTAAATAGGCAGTTTCTTGTACTCAACCGATAGAAAAAATGGAGTTCTAAAGAAATAGCTATGAGTTTGGTCGACTGGAACAATGGAATTAGCCGAAAATTGGGCTCGAAGTTTGCTAACTTTGAAAGAGCGTAATTCTGTCAGTTTTCCATCAAATTTCGTTTTTTTTGGTGTCATTACAATCAGGAAAAGATTCTCTATTATTTCCTAAGAATTTTTTTTTTTTTTTGGAAATTTTGCGACACCAGGAGACACCTCAGGATTGGGGTTGCGACAGTCAAGGGGTTAAGGGTTAAGCAAGTGGTGTGTATAAAGTGTAAAGACCATGACATTTGTAAAATTATGTTCCTTTTTATATTGCAATCATGAAGCTTCTCTATTCCCTGGATTCCACTGTCAAAGACCTTTTAACTTTAGAAAAAGCTATGAAAGCTCAACATGCATTGGAAAGTATGTAGGTGTTCAGGTGTTGTTCATCATGACCAGTGATACACTGCTGACTGACTGACTACCTCCTTCATTGACATTTAGGAGCCAACAAATATTGCTTTCTCCCTCTTCCATAAATAGATACTGTATAACAGATACATATTAAATACAGTTGCAGGTGAAAGACAGCAGACATCAGAGGCAGAAAGTTAGGGAAGCAGCAAAGGAAAAAAAAAAAGGCATTTGTTTTTAACACAGATTTGCTTATTTTGTAATTTTCATGGCAAAGCTTGTCTTTTTTCCACTTTTCATCTTTTGTCTTATATTGTTGTTTTCCAGATTCTCACAGATTATGAAGCAATGCACATAATTTTGCCTTGTTACAGTGAACCTCAGATTTAATAGCTTGTTGGGGGCAAATATGTCCATTAATGCCAATTGTCCAATTGTTACGAAGTTTGTGGGAACTCTAGGGGGTAAACACTCTCTAGGGGTAAGCACATTGGTCTTAATTACACAAAATTATTAAAATAAAACCTCCCTAGGGTCACACTCCCTGGTAAACTCTCAAGCACCACTAAACTCGTGGTCAGTACTGTGATTAATAAACCTTAGGTATGATCTTCAAGGAAGGTCAAATAAACTTTACTTTAGAAAAATAAACTTATAACTTATATTATTGACACAAAATTGTTACACTCTTCCTTGTTATATTTCACAAAACATTAGCTTATACATGTAAATTCTTTCTAAATGATTACAGTAAGGCTGTCAGTAAATTAACATGCCCAGTGTCCCCTAGCAGGTCAGTAAACTAGCTGTTTTTTTTTTTGTTCCCTTCCTTCACACACGCTCCACTCCAACAACAGGGCTAGATACCTCTGAGGGCTTATGTGATCATGAAATAAACACTAAATGTATTGTATGCCAAGACAAAACCATTCCCATTACTAAATTTACTAATTGTAATATTGTTACATGTTTTGTACTACCTCACTATTAAAAATCTAATTAATCACTTCAATTACCTAACTTTATATCTGTATGCAATAACGTATATTAAAATGTACTGCTCCATAACCTGTGCCAATATAGAGTAAGAATTAGGATTAGTTTGCCTGAAATGCCTAGGGATGCTAGTGGCCTTCTTAGTAATAAATATATTATAATATGTAAACCATGGTTGTTTAATATATTTGTAGATGGGGTTGTAAAGGAAGTAAATGCTAGGGTGTTCGGGAGAGGGGTGGGATTAAATTATGGGGAATTAAATACAAAATGGGAAGTGACACAGTTACTTTTTGCTGATGATACTGTGCTTATGGGAGATTCTAAAGAAAAATTGCAAAGGTTAGTGGACAAATTTGGGAGTGTGTGTAAAGGTAGAAAGTTGAAAGTGAACATAGAAAAGAGCAAGGTGATGAGAGTATCAAATGATTTAGATAGAGAAAAATTGGATATCAAATTGGGGAGGAGGAGTATGGAAGAAGTGAATGTTTTCAGATATTTGGGAGTTGACTTGTCACCAGATTGGTTTATAAAGGATGAGGTTAACCATAAAATTGGTGAAGGGAAAAAAGGTTAGTGGTGCATTGAGGTATCTGTGGAAACAAAAAACGTTAGCCATCGAGGCAAAGAAGGGTATGTACAAGAGTATTATGGTACCAACACTCTTATATGAGTGTGAAGCATGGGTTGTTAATCCTGCAGCGAGGAGGCGACTGGAGATGCTGTGTCTAAGGGCAATGTCTAGTGTAAATATTAAGCAGAGAATTCGGAGTGTGGAAATTAGGAGGAGGTTTGGAGTTACTAAAAGTATTAGCTAGAGGGCTGAAGAGGAGCTGTCATTTAGAGAGAATGGAAGAAAATAGAATGACTTGGAGAGCGTATAAATCTGTAGGGGAAGGAAGGTGGGGTAGGGGTCATCCCTGGAAAGGTTGGAGGGAGAGGGTCAAGGAGGTTTTGTGGGCGAGGGGCTGGGACTTCCAGCAAGCATGCGTGAGCGTGTTAGATAGGAGTGAATGGAGACAAATGGTTTTTGGTACCTCACGAGCTGTTGGAATGTAAGCTGGGTAATATTTTGTGAAGGGATTCAGGGAAACCAGTTAGCTGGATTTGAGTCCTGGAAATGGGAAGTACAATGCCTGCACTTTAAAGGAGGGGTTTGGGATATTGGCAGTTTGGAGGGACGTCTAAACTGTCGTATCTGAGAGCCTCTGCAGACAGTGATTATGTATGAGTGATGGTGAAGGTGTTGAATGACGATGAAAGTTTTTTCTTTCTTTTTGGGTCACCCTGCCTCGGTGGGAAACGGCTGAAATGTTAAAAAAAAAAAAAAATCAAATCATTAGCTTATGTTATCTTTTTCAGTTTCTTCCTTAACACCACAAGGTTGAAGATGGCAGACTTTAGGTTATACTTCTTGTTCTCCAATGTATGTATGCCTCTGGTATCTCTTTCCAGTCTTCTACTTCTTCAGTCACTACTACTACTTCATGTAAGCTTCTAGACTGGTATAGCCTCTTTCAAGCTGCAATAACCCCCTGATCTAGGAGGTAGAAAGATTGCCTTAACCTTACCATCACTGCTGCCTAAGTTTACAACCCTAGGGTAAGCAGGTGTGCAGTCAAGCAACAGAAAAGCCTTGACATCCTCAGTATCTAGCTATAGGACCTCTAGCTGGTGCTCACACTTATGGGCAAAATGTGTAAAAATACAGTCACCAGATACATCCCACTTAAACCAGCCTCTCTGACCCTTGTATTAATTGATAGGTAACTCTTTTTATGCAGTTCTTTAAAGCATGTTGCTGTGCTGATTTACTTGTGATCATCAGCTTCAAATGGTGCAAACCATCAACATTAGCACAGCATAATACTGAGAAGCAATATTTTCTGAGATTACAGCCTGTTGTCCTTCATGCTACAAGTCTAAAGTGTTGGAAGGGAACTAACACCAGAAGAGATCACCATTATGCAGTTGAGATTGAGGGAGCTTCTTGCCATCTGTCAGATCATTTAAAATTAATATAAACACTCTGACGTTGAGGATGAACCAATATCCTCGCCCTAAGTCTTCACATTACTCAAGCTATTGTGACCCCAGAAATGCCAAAGCTAACAATTGCTTACCTGAAATTCTATACCTGTATTATTGCTAGCCTATTAGCAGAAAAACAATGATTGGCACCACACATGTTAACACCAACAGAATGTTGTTGAACATACTGCTTATACACTGAATGTTCAAGCTTTTTATCTTGGGCTATTTTCGTATACTTTCTAGAACCAATTGTTGGGCCTTTTTGGCTAGCATCTGCAATAAACTTAAGAGTATAGTCTGATCTTGCTTCTACAGATATCAGACACTACTTGTTTCTTAATGCTATATTCCTCACACATCCAAGCCATTGAGATGCCAGACTCCCGCTTCCTTATAGTTTGTTTTTGCATAACTCTCAGATTCACGCATTTTCACCTAGCACCACTTGCTTTTGAGGCCATTGTCAATAGCTCTATACTTAATATGTAATGAAGTCACACAAAACATTTTAAATTCAGGGAAAAATGGGAAAATTGGAGACTGAATGACTTGTCTTCATGTGAGTTCAGACAGTAAGCTAAAGCAGGCAACCTGTGGCTCAGGAAACATTGAAAATGGACAGGTCCTTGATGCAAACACTGGCCCATACCTGATAAATGTCCTAGAATCAGAAGACTTGGCCCATTGCTTTCAGAGACTACCAGACACACTATTGTTGATGGACAAAATTCGAATTCTGTGTTTTTGTTTTTTTTTCATTTTGTCAATTGGTTACAGCATTTCTTTAGTCAATTTTTTGTCAGTTGGTTCTGAAATCCAGTAAATTATGGTTCATTAAATCAAGGCTTTACTGTGCTAAGTATTTGCCTACATTCTTTATTATTGTCTCCAAACCTTTTAAAAAATACTTTTAGTAGTAAATTTGGAAGAGGATTTTAAATTTTAAATGTCTATTTCAGTGTTTCAGTGTACAGTGGCACCCCAGTTTTCGTCCTTAATCCATTCCAGAAGGTCAGTCAAAATCCGAAATGGATGAAAACCGAAGTGATATTTCCCATAAAAAATAATGTAAATCCAATTAATCCTTTCCAGACACCCAAAAATATTAACAAAAAATACATTTTATAGAGAATAACTATAATTTTACATACAGAAAACAATGAGAAATAAATATAAAGCACTAATTTTAATGGATAAATGAACATTTAAATCACTGTTACATACCTTTATTGAAGACTTGTTGGTGTATAGAAGAAGGCGAGGAGGGAAGAGAGAGAAGAGGTTATTGTTTGGAAGAGGAATCCCCCTCCATAAGGACTTCAGGTATCAAAGCCCTGTCCGGGGGTTACTTCCCTTCTTTGTCTTTTACTGGCACTAGGACCAGCTTGAGTCACTGCACCCCTATCACACAAAAAATCTGTCAAGAGAGGCCTGTTTCTGGCAATTCTTTAAGATTTGCCTAAAATGGGACAAGAGATTGTTTGTGATCTCTGTTTTGTTAGCATAGTTACCCCTTTCACAACATCAGCTTCCTTGATTTTTACTTTCTTCACCAGGTTGGAACTGATTGTTGATTTGGACTTCCCATACATCCTGGTGAGGTGGACCACATGTATGCCGCTTTTGTATTTTGACACAAGCTCTTTCTTGAATTCTATCGTGTTTCTCACCTTCTTTACCAGAGCTGACACTGAACTTTTTTTGGCCCCATGGTGGGTTATTTCGCAGTCACACTCAATAAACAGGCACCAAAAACAATGGATGAACGCACAGAGTATCGTTCACTCGACAAGTGACAGAGGCAGACTAAGTCAGGCGGCGACAGCCCAGGTGGGCGGATGCGTCTGATACAGACAATTTCCAAGTCGATGTACGAAACCCAGAGTAAAAATTTGCCGAGAAAAGTGGTCGAAATCTGAATTGTACAATATTCGGACTGAGCGAAAACCAGAGTTTTACTGTATTTAAATTTTAACCCTTAACCCTTTGACTGTTTCAGGCCCCTCTCTGAAACTGTCATTCTATGTCGCTCAATTTTTGAAAAAAAAAAAAATTATTTTTTCTTATGAAATGATAGAGAATCTTTTCCCGATGGTAATGACACCAAAAGTTCGAAATTTGGTCGAAAACTCGTGGAATTAAGCTCCCGCGAAGTTAGCGGTCTTGGCGACATATGCGTATCGGCGATTTCGCCGACTTTGAGCCCAATTTTCAGCCAATTCCATTGTTCCAGTTGACCAAACTCATAGCTATTTCTTTAGAACTCCATTTTATCTATCAGCTGAGTACAAGAAACCTCCCTTTTACTAATTTGGACTACCCAATATGGTGGTCAGAAATTGGCAATTTGGCCAATTTCACGCAAAATAAAAAAGATGCCAATTTCAAAATAGGGTCCAGAATAAACAAGGTAGACATTCGTGGCACTAAAATAACATATGCTCTGTTCATTAGTCACATCTCTAGGCCCCTCTTATATTATTATTGCTTTCTATTTTGATTTTTTATTCATACAAAAAAATACAAAATTTACTGTTATGCAGACGACTGCATTATTGTAAAAATGGTATAAATAATATCAGTGCACTAGTGAAAGAATATTAGACTCCCCAGTTGACGTGTATTGGACGTGTGGTGTGATTTATGTACTCTTGAACATTGGTAAAAATCGAACATTTCCGCTACTTTGAGCTCAGTTTCAAGGTCGTTTTCATCGTAAAAGTAATGAAAATCATCTCTATTTCTGTAATATGTTTTCCATTTTATCACCTAAGACCATGAAAACGCGAATACAACGATAAATACTATACGAAAATACACCTCAAAGTCGGCGTTTTATTCCAAAAAAACGATCAGAGTTTTTTTTTTCTCATTACGCAATGTGTGCTGCAGGATTTTTTTTATGTGGTGCACACTGACCACACAGACCCATTCTCTCACATGTGGGCCTACCAGCTTTCTCCCACTTGATTTGAAGCCGCTAGAATTATTGAGTATATATACGTCAGAAACATTGGCTCGTAAGACGTATTTATACATCAAAAACAGTCAAAGGGTTAAACAGTCCAAACGTATATATACGTTCACTTGCGCAGCACCCCGAATATTTTGAAAAAAAAAAATTATAGGAAAAAAGAAATTTTTTGACATATTTTAGAATAAAAAAAAATTAGGGTCGGTACTTACCGAGATATGAGGCCAAGAAGTTGGCACTGGATGCTCATGTGACAGCAACATCGAGTCCTGCCGCTTGCAGAAGTGTTACCGATATACTTTTTTTTCTATTTTTCATATTTTATGTAATTTTTATGTTCTGATAATTACAATTTGTAGTAGTTCTTGTCATTTTATAACCAATCTTTGTTCTGACACTAGTATTAGGTACTGAAATTGTACTCAAATTGTCACAAACACACAGGTGGACATTTACACCTGCCTTAGCCATTTACTATTGTCTTGGAATATGTACAAAGTATTTATATGTCCCAGCAATGTTTTGGATATGTGGAAGTTTATAATAACAATGAGGAGGAAGAGGAGGAGGAGGGGGAGGAGGAGGAAAAGGAGGAGGAGAAGGAGAAGGAGAAAGAGCAGGAAGAGGAGGAGAAAGATGAAGAGGAGGAGGAGGAGGAAGAGGAGAAGGACAAGGAGGAAGAGATGGAGGAGGAGGAGAAGGAGGAGGGGGAGAAGGAGGAAGAGAAGGAGGAGGAAGAGGAAGAGGAGGAGGAGGAAGAGAAGGAGGAGGAGGAGAAGAATAATACATAATAATAATAATAATAAATAATAAGTTCCCTTGAAGCATGAAAAACAAAGTCCACCTCTGACAGTGACATAATAAGATGAGATAACATCTGATGAGAGCTGACGTTTGATGAGCATACACGAGGGTGGGGGAGGGTGCAGCTGATAAGAAAAGATTAGAGGTGATAAGTACATGAGTAGGAGGGGTTGGATTCAAGTGGGACTTTCACATCAGAGCTTATTTCTTGGGTGGCATTGAAAATTGGGTTGGGCAAATGTTTTGTTAGTGGGATGAATTGTAAAGGACCTGCCTAATATGGGCCAACAGGCCTCCTGCAGTGTTCCTCCTTTCTTATGTTCTTATGTTCTTATGTGATATTGGATGAGCATCACCCTCACTTTGCTTTCGCTGATACACAAACATGTCTGTCTGTCAAGCTCCCTGTCTATCAGTCTATCCGTCTAGCTCTCTGTCTCAGAGAGAGCCACAAGACTGCATCATCATCACGTTTACTTACATCTTCAAGCAGAGTATAGCACTTTGTCTGGATTTTTTGGGTTATCCTAGGTAATTTACACTATGTATACTTGTATTTATGTGTACCTGTGAGACAGATAGACAGATAGAAAGAGATACAGAGACAGATAGACAAAGACAGAGACAGAGACAGATAGACAAAGAGGTAGACAGAGATAGAGATAGACAGACAGAGATAGACAGACCCTAAACTTGGGGCTAACATCACTTTCCTCTTAAAAGAGGAGTGTTAATATGACATTACATCATTGAATCCTTGGTGTTTGCCGCACTGTTTGCTCTAGCTGGCGCTCGATTTAACTGGTGCTCCCACAAGGTACTAAGTGGTCTCAGATTTTTTTAATACCACACACACTGAGTGTTAGGACCCATTCTATTCTGACAAGGCATCTCAGGCCAATCATGCCAAATTTGAAGGCAGGAAAAATAAAACGTATATATATGTTTGGGGCGCTACGCGTAAGAACGTATATATACATTTGGACCGTTTAAGGGTTAATTGTTTATTTACATACATAACTTTATGTGTAATTTTTATGATAGTGTTTAGCATTTAATTTTTTGTAATAAGTTTTGAAGTTACTCCCTAATTAACCTAACCAAAACTTGTTTATGATGTAAACAGTTTGGGAACACTTTCCTGCAGCTGGGCTATCAAGAAGAGACTGATAACGAAGGTACTACACTTCACAAGGTACAGGTGAGTTCCTTCATACATATCAAGCTTCACTTCTAGTACTGGTGTTGCTTGCTCCTTACAGAGAGCTTGCCATACCACTACCCGCAATTATCTGTACATAACTACAGGAACAGAACTAAACTTGTGGTGTCCCTTATTTGGTATTTAGTCTTATCAAAGTTTTATAAAGTTCCCACTGGTTGCAGCACTAAATACTTCCTGCTGATCTAACACTCCATCTCTCCACAAAAAAATAGCTAATCTTCTTTGGCAACTTTTCTTCCTTAGTTTGTAGCTAGGACTTCTTGTTTCATCACACAAACAACCTGCACATAGGAAAGAGGAGCTTACAACGACATTTCAGTCCGACTTGGACCACTTACAAAGTCACACTAACAGAAAGGATAGGAAGGAGGGAGTATATATAGGCCAACAGACAGGAACAGGACAAGAGAGGTAGTAGAGGAAGATGAGAAGTATTGGTAGAGGTAGAAGTAGTAGTAGTAGAGTCAGTCAAAGACTAAGAAAGAGGAGCACTGCAAGGGAGCTAGGGGCCCATAAAGGGTAAGAAAAAAAACACATAGGGGGGAAAATAATAATAATGGACCAAATACCCAAGGTAGAAGAAAGAAAACCCAAAGGAGAAAGAGGAAAGGAGAAGAGGGAGAAGGGGGAAAGCAAGAATCAGGTTAAATCACGGGCGTTCTGAAGTTTGGAGCATTTTACAGTGTAATGGGAAAGGAAGGCATCTACCGAAACATTGTCGTAAACTCCTCTCTCCTATGTGCAGGTTGTTTGTGTGTTGTTCCAGTCACGGTATTGTGCCTTTTTGTTATCCTGTTTCATGTTGACTTGATAGCATCACACAGTTGCTGCAGATGTGTCAATTGTACATTCATGCTGAAAATCTCCCAACCCACCACACCCCAAAAGATTACACCAAATTCTGACCCTACCATCTGCATGGCCCAGGAGAAATCATGATTCATCAGTCCAGGCAACGTTTTTCCAATCTTCAGCTGTATAGTTTTGGTGAGCCTGTTTACCTGGAGTTTACCTGGAGAGAGTTCCGGGGCTCAACGCCCCCGCGGCCCGGTCTGTGACCAGGCCTCCTGGTGGATCAGAGCCTGATCAACCAGGCTGTTGCTGCTGGCTGCACGCAAACCAACGTACGAGCCACAGCCCGGCTGATCCGGAACTGACTTTAGGTGCTTGTCCAGTGCCAGCTTGAAGACTGCCAGGGGTCTGTTGGTAATTCCCCTTATGTGTGCTGGGAGACAGTTGAACAGTCTTGGGCCCCTGACACTTATTGTATGGTCTCTTAACGTGCTAGTGACACCCCTGCTTTTCATTGGGGGGATGGTGCATCGTCTGCCAAGTCTTTTGCTTTCGTAGTGAGTGATTTTCGTGTGCAAGTTCGGTACTAGTCCCTCTAGGATTTTCCAGGTGTATATAATCATGTATCTCTCCCTCCTGCGTTCCAGGGAATACAGGTTTAGGAACCTCAAGCGCTCCCAATAATTGAGGTGTTTTATCTCCGTTATGCGCGCCGTGAAAGTTCTCTGTACATTTTCTAGGTCGGCAATTTCACCTGCCTTGAAAGGTGCTGTTAGTGTGCAGCAATATTCCAGCCTAGATAGAACAAGTGACCTGAAGAGTGTCATCATGGGCTTGGCCTCCCTAGTTTTGAAGGTTCTCATTATCCATCCTGTCATTTTTCTAGCAGATGCGATTGATACAATGTTATGGTCCTTGAAGGTGAGATCCTCCGACATGATCACTCCCAGGTCTTTGACGTTGGTGTTTCACTCTATTTTGTGGCCAGAATTTGTTTTGTACTCTGATGAAGATTTAATTTCCTCATGTTTACCATATCTGAGTAATTGAAATTTCTCATCGTTGAACTTCATATTGTTTTCTGCAGCCCACTGAAAGATTTGGTTGATGTCCGCCTGGAGCTTTGCAGTGTCTGCAATGGAAGACACTGTCATGCAGATTCGGGTGTCATCTGCAAAGGAAGACACGGTGCTGTGGCTGACATCCTTGTCTATGTCGGATATGAGGATGAGGAACAAGATGGGAGCGAGTACTGTGCCTTGTGGAACAGAGCTTTTCACCGTAGCTGCCTCGGACTTTACTCTGTTGACGACTACTCTCTGTGTTCTGTTAGTGAGGAAATTATAGATCCATCAACTGACTTTTCCTGTTATTCCTTTAGCACGCATTTTGTGCTCTATTACGCCATGGTCACACTTGTCGAAGGCTTTTGCAAAGTCTGTATATATTACATCTGCATTCTTTTTGTCTTCTAGTGCATTTAGGACCTTGTCGTAGTGATCCAATAGTTGAGACAGACAGGAGCGACCTGTTCTAAACCCATGTTGCCCTGGGTTGTGTAACTGATGGGTTTCTAGATGGGTGGTGATCTTGCTTCTTAGGACCCTTTCAAAGATTTTTATGATATGGGATGTTAGTGCTATTGGTCTGTAGTTCTTTGCTGTTGCTTTACTGCCCCCTTTGTGGAGTGTGGCTATGTCTTTTGTTTTTAGTAACTGTGGGACGACCCCAGTGTCCATGCTCCCTCTCCATAGGATGGAAAAGGCTCGTGATAGGGGCTTCTTGCAGTTCTTGATGAACACAGAGTTCCATGAGTCTGGCCCTGGGGCAGAGTGCATGGGCATGTCATTTATCGCCTGTTCGAAGTCATTTGGCATCAGGATAACATCGGATAGGCTTGTGTTAATCAGATTTTGTGGCTCTCTCATAAAAAATTCATTTTGATCTTCGACTCTCAGTCTGGTTAGCGACTTGCTAAAAACTGAGTCATATTGGGACTTGAGTAGCTCACTCATTTCCTTGCTGTCATCTGTGTAGGACCCATCTTGTTTAAGTAGGGGCCCAATACTGGACGTTGTTTTCGATTTTGATTTGGCATAGGAGAAGAAATACTTTGGGTTTCTTTCGATTTCATTTATGGCTTTTAGTTCTTCCCGCGATTCCTGACTCCTAAAGGATTCTTTTAGCTTAAGTTCGATGCTTGCTATTTCTCTGACCAGTGTCTCCCTACGCATTTCAGATATATTGACCTCTTTTAGCCGCTCTGTTATTCTTTTCCGTCGCCTGTAAAGGGAGCGCCTGTCTCTTTCTGTTTTACATCTACTCCTTCTTTTTCTTAGAGGAATAAGCCTTGTGCATACATCGAGTGCCACCGAGTTAATCTGTTCTAGGCATAAGTTGGGGTCTGTGTTGCTTAGTATATCTTCCCAGCGTATATCGGTTAGGACTTGGTTTACTTGGTCCCACTTTATGTTTTTGTTATTGAAGTTGAATTTGGTGAATGCTGCCTCGTGACTAATCTCATTATGTCGGTCTGGGGCTCCGTGCATACATGACTGAACCTCAATTATGTTGTGATCTGAGTATATTGTTTTTGATATGGTGACATTTCTTATCAGATCATCATTGTTAGTGAAGATGAGGTCTAGTGTATTCTCCAGTCTAGTAGGCTCTATTATTTGCTGGTTTAAATTGAATTTTGTGCAGAGATTTAAAAGCTCACGTGAGTGTGAGTTTTCATCAGAGCTGCCTCCTGGTGTTATTACTGCAACAATATTATTTGCTATATTCCTCCATTTTAGGTGCCTTAAGTTGAAATCCCCCAGGAGCAAGATGTTGGGTGCAGGAGCTGGAAGGTTTTCCAGACAGTGGTCAATTTTTAACAGCTGTTCCTGGAATTGCTGGGATGTTGCATCCGGAGGCTTGTAGACTACCACAATGATTAGGTTTTGGTTCTCGACCTTTACTGCTAAAACTTCCACTACATCATTTGAGGCATTTAGCAGTTCTGTGCTATATCCTCAGTTTCCTGCTCTTAGCTGACAGGAGTGGAACCCAGTGTGGTCTTCTGCATCTGTAGCCCATCCACTTCTGGTTTGATGTGTTGTGCTTTCAGAGATGGTCTTCTGATTATTTGAGTTACTCTCGTTTTCCTGTCAGCTTGAATCAGTCTGGCTATTCTCCTCTCACATCCCTCAATATCAAGGCATTTTTGCCCACAGAACTGCCACTCACTAGATGTTTTGTGTTTTTCACACCATGCCCTATAAACTCTTGACTGTTGTGCATGAAAATCCCAGGAGATGAGCAGTTTCTGAAATATTCAAACCACCCTGTCTGGCACCAACAATCATTCTGTGGTCAAAGTCGCTTAGATCACGTTTTTTCCCAATTCTAATGTTTGATCTAAAATAAAAACGGAACCTCTTTACCATGTCTGCAGACTTTTAGACATTGAGATGATGCTATGTGATTGGTTGATTAAATATTTGTATTAACAAGTAGGTGGACAGGTATACCTAATAAAGTGGCCACTGAGTATGCATATATATATTCTTTTTAGCACACTATCTCCCACTAAAGCAGGGTGACCCAAAAATGAAGAAACACTTTTATTTAGTAATTTATACAGAAGGGGTTAGCATGCCCTTGCTCCTGGCATTTTAGTTGCCTTTTATGACACACATGACTTGTAGAGGAAGGATTCTTATCCACTTCCCCATGGAGAATACTGTATAATCTTATATGGGTGTGAAGAATGGGTTGTAAATACTGCAGCAAGGAAGAGGCTGGAGGCAGTTGAGATGTCGTATCTAAGGGCAATGTGTGGTGTAAATATTATGCAGAGAATTCGTAGTGTGGATTTAGGAGAAGGTGTGGCGTTACTAACAGTATTAGCCAGAGGGCTGAAGAGGGGTTGTTGAGGTGGTTTGGTCATTTAGAGAGAGAGGAACAAAGTAGAATGATTTGGAGAGTGTATAAATCTGTAGGGAAAGGAAGGCGGGGTAGGGGGTCATCCTAGGAAAGGTTGGAGGGAGGGGGGTTTTAGATAAGGGTGAATGGAGACGAATGGTTTTTGGGACCTGACGAGCTGTTGGAGTGTGAGCAGGGTAATATTTTGTGAAGGGATTCAGGGAAACCAGTGAGCCAGACTTGAGTCATGGAAGTGGGAAGTACAGTGCCTCCACTTTAATTGTAATATTGTTTTTATTATGTGCAGCTTCAAGATTATTATATTTGCTAACCTCCACCTTGGCTACTTCACATTAGTCTTCTTCTTTCTTTCAACAAACCGCTCGTATCCCACCTAGGCAGGACCTCACATTAGTATTAAGATAAAATAAAGATTTATTAAAAAGTTAACCACTCTTATATTGTCTAGACTTAAGTAGTTATGTGCTAGGATTAGTCTGCCCGAAATGCCCCCGCATGATAGTTTCTTTCTTTGTACTTAACAAACCAAAATTGTAATTACATATTGTAACCCTTGCAAAAAACTAAAACCTTTATTCTTTTATTCTTTATTCTTTTTAAAGGAAAGGTTTGGGATATTGGCTGTTGGGCATAACATTTAAACTGCCATATCTGAGCACCTCTGCAAAGACAGTGATTATGTATGAATGAAGGTGAAAGTTTTAAATTATGATGAAAGTTTATTCTTTCTTTTTGGGTTTTTCTTTCTTTTTGGGTCACCCTGCCTTCGTGGAAAACAGCTGACGTGTTAAAAAATTAATTTTGTATATTTGTTTTATCTTTTTATTTGAGTATCCATATGAATGTGAAATTGTTTCCTTTTTTCTCTTAAGACTTACAGTTCAGAACTATTATTTCTAGTGAATTTACTTTCAGGTGGAGAGTTCAGGCAGAACAGTGGAGGTGTGGGTGGGAATGATGCCAGAAGAGCAGAGGACATGCATCAAGGCTGGAGTGGTACTAGAAACACCCACTTTAGCACCCACTCATCACCTTCTCCTACTGTGTCCTGCACCCACTCCAGAGCTCACAATCCAGCTCATGGGCCTTGGTGAGCCAAACCACTCATGTTTCTTCTCTATTTTTTCACAAATGTTAATATAATACAGTAGTGTAGAGCCCCCAGCCTACAACAATCTGTCTTAAGATTATCCAAATTTTGATGGTCCAGACTTTCGATATTGGCGCATTGAAACCACTTAATTACTTATGAACAAAAACTCACCCGAGCATGGAACTATCACTTCCAGTGGCCAAGGCAGTATCAATATTCAAAGTAGAAATTGTCATGGTTATTCTTTTCCAATGAACCTTTCTTTTGGAAGTATCTGAAGAGAAGTAGCAGGGGATGGTGAGCATAGGAAAGAGCAGGGTGAAGAGAACAAACAATCTAGGCAACAATAGATTGGATATCATGTTGGAGAGAGGAAATAAGGAGGCAGCAAATGTATTCAGATATTTAAGAGTGATCTTATCACTGAGATGCAGAAGCTGAGATTATCTTCCTCTACCACCACCTCTCCCCACCACACTCCCTGGGCATACATAATCCCTTACCACTATCCTCTCACAGCACCTAATGCCCTCAACCTAACAGTAAGTAAATGTAATAGAGCATAATTAAAGTGTTGTATCAGATATAATGGGAGACGGAAGAAGCTGCTGTTGCCTCTGTGTTATTTCACCACCCTCTTTTCCCACTGTGGGAAGGAGGAAATGAAAAGGAGGAAGAGAGGTAAATGAGTAGGAGAGAGGGAAGAGGGAGACAGGAGGAGGAAAGAGAGGAGAGGGACTCGTCTAAGTAATGTACATTACTTCTAATTTCACTGAAAAACTATATGAAATTAGACAGGAAATAATATGGTTGGGGATGCACCTTTTATTAAAACATGAGTTTCTATGAGAAAATAGTTTCTAATCTTTGAACACCTTACTGCAGTAACAATTTTCAGTAACACATTAATGTGGTAAATTGGGGCTCTATTGTATTGTTATTTTAAAACCAGTGGACATTATTGATACTGTAAACCTTTAAACATAGAAAAGTTATTAGTGTGGGTGCTATATAGAAAGGATGTACAATTAAAACAACCACTTCCTTACTGAAACTTTACTTCAGAGGAGCATGAAGGGCCTTATGTACGAATGGGCCAGATCTCAGGACCTGGAGGTGTGGGTGTGCAAGTAGGCAGTGGGCGGCTCCAACCTCTGGACACGCCCCCGGCACTCACACTCACAGCAGATGTAGAGAAGGAGGTGCTAGAGATTCTCATTGATTGGCAGAGCCGTTCACTCGCCCAGTTCAAGGTATGTCTCTCATGATATTATAGTTAAAGGAAAATGAACAAACACTTGGGACATCTTATTATGGAAATGTTTCAGTCCTTGGACCTTGTTCACTCCATACATGGGTTTTGAGAAAACAGGTTTATATAAGGATTGGTACTTATGAGGTAAGCTGAAGTTTAATAAGGTCAGGTGAGTCATACAGTTGTGAGATCACCAAGTGGAGTCATTGGGTAGCTTTAAAATATGTTGGACAAATGTATGAAGAGGACCTACCTAGCATGGGCCAGCAGACCTTCTGCAGTGCTCCTTCATTCTCATGTTCGCTTGATGGCTGTATCCCAAGGTGAGCAGGGCGATTCATGTTTGAGAAATAAGTGTGCCAGTGTGGCAGATACTGTATGACGTCTTGCTTTATGCTCTGCTGCATTTGTTACTGCAATTAGGGATGCTTCTAAACACTGGTGTCTCCTTAAATCTTACTCTCTGATGATCATCTGGTCTTCATTTCATTTTATTAAATGTCCTTCAGTGTTTCTATACATCACACAGGCATCACTTTGGTCATCCTTGGTACATGTATATTTGTAGTTCTTGATCTTAATAGGGAGGCTCTTACCAGGCTCCTACACAGGATAGTGTACACATTAGTGGTAGATACTGGGAAGTTAACAGTATGACACTTTTGGCAAGATTCTTGATGGGTGGCAGTAGATATTATGGCCACTTTGATATCATTCTTGGGAAGTGCTCTAGGTGTATTGTTTGTCACATCATCACACAGGAGGACTAAGGACCTCTGTGTGGTACATTCAAAAGATGGTCATGGAATGTTGTCCACAGTTGTGAATGAAGACTGTAGGATAGTGAAGACATAAGACATGAAGGTTTGTATAATGTAGGCATGTTCTTTCTTAAGAAAAACCAGATTAGATATATGGAGAGTGCTCAGAATGAATCCACTCACTATGCCCCTCTTAGTGCATATTTCGTGGTGTGAATAGGTGTGTATCAGGTCATCCTTGTTAGTGGGTTTCTTGTACACTTTGAAAGAGAGGGCATCACTATCAGGTGTTCTGCATGGAAGGACTGCCTAGTATACCTTGGGATACAGCCATCACTTGAACATGAAAATGGAGGAGCACTGCAGTAGGTCGGCTGGTTCATGCTAGGTAGGTTCTCAAACACCCACAGTCAGTGGCCAGGCTTCAAACACCTTTTATTGTATAGCAATAAAGGAATGGAACAGATTGCCTGCACATGTCAAAGTCAGCCATAGCATGAGCCAGTTCAAGAAAAGAGCCAAAAAGGTGCCTAATGAATGTAGTGAGAGAGAGGGAGGAGAATGTTTTTTTTTTTAGCTAACATGCATGTAAATGTTGAAAGCTCTTTTTACCTTATTCCTAGTATATATTCTTTATAGTATAATACAGTACTAAGACATTATCTCCTACATTTTATAATAATAAGGTATTAAAAGGACCTCAATGGAAATAGTTACTTTAGCTTTTTGCATAATCCTAGGTTCTCTACACATATGCTGCTGTGTATGCTATATATGATTGGTATTTTTGTTTAATAAATGTATGAAAGAGGGGAAGGTACCTAGGGATTGGCGGAGAGCATGTATAGTCCCTTTATATAAAGGGAAGGGGGACAAAAGAGATTCAATTCAATTCAATTCAAAGTTTATTCTCTATAAGGATTACAATGCTGAGTTTACAGAATTTGGTTATTGTGTGGTTTACATGTAGTAAAATAATAATTACAGAGTGTACCACTAGAACACCTAGCATGGCTAGGCATTTTGGGCAGACTTATATTAAATCTTAAGTTTAAAATATTACAAAATTATAAGGTAAGTTGGTATTATGGCTAAGTGACTAAATACTAGTTGTGAGTTTAGCAATGTGAATGCTTTTGTTTTGGCACTATACATAGTTTCAGTATTGGAGTATCACAGGCCAACTTATGACTAGTTAAGATTCATTATTTTGAGACTGAGATTGATATTTCTGTTTATGGTCATATGGGTGAGTGAGTGTAAGTGTGAACCACCAGGTGGTATTCGTATTATTAGTTGACAGGGTGTATCAGGGAGATAAGATGTTTTCTGATGGTAGTTTTGAAGGTGATGAATGTGTCTGCAGTTTTGGAATTTTCAGGTAGGGTGTTCCAGATTTTAGGGCCTTTGACATACATTGAATTTTTGTAAAGGTTTAGTCGGACACGGGGAATGTCATAGAGATGTTTGTGTCTGGTGTTGTGCCTGTGGGTTCTGTCACAACTATCAAGAAAGCATTTTAGGTCAAGGTTAATATTGGAATTTAAGGTCCTGTAGATGTAAATTGCACAGTAGTAAGTGTGGATGTACTGAACAGGGAGTAAGTTTAGATCTATGAAGAGTGGGGGGCTGTGTTGCCAGGGATGGGATTTAGTGATTATTCTTACTGCGGCTTTTTGTTGGGTTATTATTGGCTTTAGGTGTGTTGCTGCAGTTGAACCCCAAGCACAGATAGCATAGGTGAGGTATGGATATATAAGTGAATGGTATAGTGTGAGAAGGGCAGTTAGCGGCACGTAGTATCGTATCTTGGAGAGGATCCCAACCGTTTTGGATACTTTTTTGGTTGTATTGGATATGGGTGCTGAAGTTCAGGTTGTTGTCGAGGTATAGGCCTAGGAATTTGCCCTCATTATGCCTGGCAATTAGAGTGTTGTCGATCTTAATGTTAATTTGCGCATCTCCTGCTCTGCTACCAAACATAATGTAGTAGGTTTTGTCAACGTTAAGCGTAAGTTTATTGGCTGTCATCCAAGTCGATATTTTGATCAGCTCCTCATTAACAATGGTGTTGAGGGTGGCAAGATTAGGGTGAGAGATGACATAAGTCGTGTCGTCAGCAAAGAGAATGGGGTTCAGGTGTCGAGATTCGTTTGGAAGATCATTGATGTATATGAGGAAGAGCAGGGGACCAAGGACACTTCCCTGCGGAACTCCAGTATCAAGTGGCTGTGTTGTTGATGCTGTGTCTTTAATGGTGACATACTGATACCTATTAGTAAGGTAAGATTTGAAATATGCAAGCGCATGACCTCTTATACCATAATGGTCAAGTTTGTGGAGTAGGATGCCGTGGTCTACTGTGTCAAAAGCTTTTCTTAGGTCAATAAAAATTCCTAGTGGATATTCCTTATTTTCCAATGCTGTGTAAAGCAGATCTAGCATTTTTATGATTGCATCGTTAGTGCTTTTATTTTTCCTGAATCCAAATTGGCAGGGGTTGAGTATGTTTTGTGATGTTATAAATGAATACAGTCTCCTGTGCACGAGTTTCTCAAAGATTTTGGATAGCAATGGTAAGTTTGATATTGGCCTATAGTTGTTTAAATCTGTAGGGTAACCACCTTTATGTATTGGTGTAACCCTTGCCGTCTTGAGTAATTTCGGGAAGGTGCTAGTTTCTAGTGACTTGTTAAAAAGTAATGAGATAATATGCGAGAGGACATGGGCCACTCTCTTGTACAATAATGGTGGGACATGAGACAGATTCCCTGAGTTATTTTTAAGTGACTTTATAATCTCGGTGACTTCCGTGGGCTCAGTTGGAGCAAGATAGAAGGAATTTGGGAAATTCCCATCTAGGTAGTCCCCGGCATGGGCATTGGTGCGTGGGATTTTATTGGCGAGATTAGAACCTATGGTTGAGAAGAAGTCGTTTATCTTGTTAGCTGTGTCAGTGGGTTGCAGTGGTGTTTCATTAGGTTTAGTTAGGACAATATTCTTGTTTTTTTTCAGTTTGTGGGTCCCTAGAATCTGAGAGAGTGTTTTCCAGGTCTTTTTTATATCTCCTCTTGTGTCAGTGAATCTAATGGAGTAGTATAATTGTTTGGCTTTCTTTATTACTTTGGTGAGGACTGATGAATAGTGTTTAAGAATATCTTTGTGTATTAAGCCCTGTCTATATTGCTTTTCATATTGGTGTTTCTTATCAATGGATTTCAGAATGGTGCTGGTTAGCCATGGGCAACCAAGCCGTTTGTTTGTGATGTTTCGTTTTTATAGGACAATGTTTGTTGTATAGTCTAAGTAGTTTGTTAAGAAAAATGTCTGTCCAGTCATCAATACCATTGGCCTTGGAGAATTCTGTAGGCCAGTCAACAGTCTCTAGGTCAGCTGTGAACTTCCTTATTGAGGCCTCATCATGGAGTCTAAATGAGATGTTGTTGTATTCAAGTGGTGGTTTACTAATGTTTGTCAAGAGGAAGGTAGGGTAGTGGTCTGTAGTGCTATCTGTGATTATCCCTGATTTAAGGGGGGCTAGTATATTGGTCCATATGTGGTCTATTATAGTTGCACTTGTTTCAGTGAGCCTGGTTGGTTTAGTTATTGTTGGTATGAGAAGTATGTTGTTCATATTGTTGATGAAATCAGTTACAGGCTGATCATCTAGTAGGCCAAGGTTGATGTTGAAGTCTCCAGCTAAGAGAAGGTGGTGCTTATTCATTTGTCTGTTTGTTATTAGTGCCTTTAATTTCTCACTGAAGTTTGGGATGTTTGTGTGGGGTATCCGGTAAATGGCACCGATTGTTAAAGGCGTCTTAAGGTTTTTTACAGTAAAATTAGCAAAATTATATTCTCCATATTCATCACTAAAGCAATTGGTGCTAATACAAGATAATTGGTTAGAGTAATAGATTGCAATACCACCCCCAACTTGGTATGGTCTGCAGTTGTGGATTGCTGTGTATCCTTGTAGAGGGTAGATATTGTTTCCTGTTTAAGCCAGGTCTCAGTAAGAATAATGCAGGAGAAGGGTGTCTTTAGTGAAAAAATTATAGAGGAATAAATTTATTAAGTATACCAGGAAAAGTGTACGGTAGGGTTATTATTGAAAGAATTAGAGGTAAGACAGAATGTAGGATTGCAGATGAGCAAGGAGGTGTCAAAGTGGGTAGGGGATGTGTAGATCAAGTGTTTACATTGAAGCATATATGTGAACAGTATTTAGATAAAGGTAGGGAAGTTTTTATTGCATTTATGGATTTAGAAAAGGCATATGATAGAGTGGATAGGGGAGCAATGTGGCAGATGTTGCAAGTATATGGAATAGGTGGTAAGTTACTAAATGCTGTAAAGAGTTTTTATGAGGATAGTGAGGCTCAGGTTAGGGTGTGTAGAAGAGAGGGAGACTACTTCCCAGTAAAAGTAGGTCTTAGACAGGGATGTGTAATGTCACCATGGTTGTTTAATATATTTATAGATGGGGTTGTAAAAGAAGTAAATGCTAGGGTGTTGGGGAGAGGGGTGGGATTAAATTATGGGGAATCAAATACAAAATGGGAATTGACACAGTTACTTTTTGCTGATGATACTGTGCTTATGGGAAATCCTAAAGAAAAATGGCTAAGGTTAGTGGACGAGTTTGGGAGTGTGTGTAAAGGTAGAAAGTTGAAAGTGAACATAGAAAAGAGTAAGGTGATGAGGGTATCAAATGATTTAGATAAAGAAAAATTAGATATCAAATTGGGGAGAAGGAGTATGGAAGAAGTGAATGTTTTCAGATATTTGGGAGTTGAAATGTCAGCGGATGGATTTATGAAGGATGAGGTTACTCTTAGAATTGACGAAGGAAAAAAGGCGAGTTGTGCGTTCAGGTATATGTGGAGGCAAAAAAACATTGTCTGTGGAGGCAAAGAAGGGAATGTATGAAAGTATAGTAGTACCAACACTCTTATATGGGTGTGAAGCTTGGGTTGTAAATGCTGCAGCTAGGAGTTGGTTGGAGGCAGTGGAGATGTCCTGTATAAGGGCAATGGTGTAAATATTATGCAGAAAATTCGGAGTGTGGAAATTAGGAGGTGTGGAGTTAATAAACGTATTAGTCAAGAGGGCTGAAGAGGGGTTGTTGAGGTGGTTTGGTCATTTAGAGAGAATGTATCAAAGTAGAATGACATGGAGACAAAAATCGTTGTCTATGGAGGCAAAGAAGGGAATGTATGAAAGTGTAGTAGTACCAACACTCTTATATGGGTGTGAAGCTTGGGTTGTGAATGCTGCAGCTAGGAGACGGTTGGAGGCAGTGGAGATGTCCTGTATAAGGGCAATGTGTGGTGTAAATATTATGCAGAAAATTCGGAGTGTGGAAATTAGGAGAAGGTGTGGAGTTAGTAAAAGTATTAGTCAAGAGGACTTAAGAGGGGTTGTTGAGGTGGTTTGGTCATTTAGAGAGAATGTATCAAAGTAGAATGATAGGAAAGCATATAAATCTGTAGGGGAAGGAAAGCGGGGTAAGGGTCGTCCTCGAAAAGGTTGGAGGGAGGAGGTAAAGGAGGTTTTGTGGCCGAGGGGCTTGGACTTCCAGCACGTGTGATCATACCTGTCCTGAGCTGTCTGGGTATTAGTGTAGGGTGTTACCAAGCACCATGGCTTGTAGTGTTTTAGAATCTCAGGTTAAAGTGTTGAAGAAGGAGGTTCTACTTCTTTTGGAGGAAAATAGGAGGCTGAAGCTTTGCCTTGATGTGTTTGGGAGTGAGTGTGAGATAGTTGGTGCTGATAAGGAGGAAATGCTTACCACTAGTGAGAGTGGCAGCCACTTTAAGTGGCAAGTGGTTCACAGTTCAGGAAGAAAGAAGATAAGGAGGGTTAATAAAGAAGATGTGAAGGTAAGAAATTGATTCTCTGTTCTCCAAGATGAGTGTACTTCAGTGATTAGTGAGGTTAAAGGTACCTCTGACTCCCCTGTTAATCAAGGTAAGAATATTCTGATTGTGGGAGACTCTCAGGTAAGATATATGGACTGTGCTTTTTGTAACAGAGATAGAAAAAGTCAGACAGAGAATGTGCCGCCCAGGAGCTGATGTTGGTGATATAGCCAGCAGGTTGGATAATATTATATCAGGTAATAGGAACAAGCCCATTATCTGTCTTAGTGCTGGTGGAAATGACATTGTGAAGGGCAGGAGACAGGAGCTACTGGATAAGTACAGGTCAGCCATAGATATGATAGGGAGGGATCCCTATCATATGTAGCATATTGCCTGGAAGGGGAGTGGGCAATGAATGGATGTCTAGGGCAATTGGTATAAATTGCTGGCTAGACAGGTACTGCAAGGAACTTACAATCCCATTCATTGATAACTGAGACAAATTCTTTGGCAAACATAATATGTATTATGTATGCTAGGGATGGAGTTTATCACTCCGGGGTTGGAGTGGTTGCATTAGCCAATTCAATAGAGGGGGTAATTGATGACTTGTTTAGGCCTTTAAACTGATAGATTATAGAGGTATGGGTGTTTGTGGGAAGCAGTCAGGCTGCAGTATTATTGTTGGAAACAGTAGATATTACCAGGATACCTCAGGGATATGTTTATTTATTTATTTATTTATTTATTATTTATTTATTAATTTGAACATGATACAGTGAAGTACAAAGGAATACAGTTATTACAGTGCAACATGCCAAAGCCCCTTGTATGTAGAGCATTATGGGCAGGCTTAAAATTAACTTAAGATTAACAAACATTATTGTAAACAGATAACAATTTAGCACAAATGAGTATTACAAAGACAGGTCATATGGTCATTTACTGTGTTGCTGAGCATTCAGTAGAATGGAGTATTCTGTTAGGTAATGTATTTAAAAACAAAAACAAAGTTTGATTGGGTCACAGGTTAGACATTTATGAGATACAATAATGAGAAACATTTATGAGATACAATTTATGAGATACAATTATTCAGTATTTATTTACTTGTGGGTGAGTAAGAGATTTTTGAGAAGAGACTTGAATTTATAAACAGACAGTGTTTCTTTTATATTCACAGGTAATGAATTCCAGATTTTAGGGCCTTTTATGTGCATTGAGTTTTTGCAAAGTGTGAGATGGACACAAGGAACATCAAAGAGTGATCTATGACTTGTGTTATGGTCATGTGTTCCATTGAGGTTGGTAAGGAGACGTTTGAGGGGAGGGTTTATATCAGAGTTAAGTGTTCTATGAATGTAGTAGGTGCATGTTGCAACCCCTGAATGGGTTACAATGATTATTATGTATATATATAATGTATATTATCTTTTCATATAATTTTATATTGCTTATATTTGCGATAATAGCTAAATTGTAAATATATTGCTTTATATTCTTATTTGACTTATGTTGTTAGGATGTACATAATATGTGCTCAGTTCAAGTCTTGATTGTCAAACTACTGTAATTATCGCTTGTCGCTCGTTATACTGCCGGCTTCTGAGCTGTGCTGTCCACGGGGCTATCACGTGATCGAGGGGGGGGGGTGTCCTCACCTCTCGTGAAGTATTCAGTCTGCTCTAGACTCGCTTGGTGGTTGGACAGATTGTCTGTCTCATTATTCTTGTTAGTTCTGTAGAACTCTGTTCACAGAACATTGTATAGACTTAGTGATTTTCGACGTTGTACTGAGGTTGTGTGTCACATAGACACTCTGAGCATCTCAGGTCCCGAGCTATAGCTTCTGACCTAATTTTGTACTGGTTTCTGTGTATTGTCACAGTCGGGTTTTTCCTATGCTGAACTTAGATTCAGTAGTATGGGAGTTTTGTAACTTTTGTGGAGGATCTGCTGATGGTCCCTACTTAGTGTCGTTATATTATCTCCTTGATCCTGATTGTGTCGCAGTCGCTTGTTATATGGCTATTGGGCTTAGCATTCTTTTCATTGTTCAAGCAGACTGTTCTGGTTGCCAGTCGGTCAAGAAGTTAGTTTATTAGAGGACTTTGTCAGTCACTTGTTTAAGTCTAGTCGAGTTGTGAGACATAGTGAACTACTTAGAGCACTTACACGCATACACAAACTTACTTGTACATATTTGTAATATCTTATTAAATGTTAATGTACCAGACGGTACTTAAGAATTATAAATGTGATATGTGCTTTCAGCACAATAATATTGAACTCGAGAGATTGATTTTATTTTGATTGCTGTGATTAATTTAATTTGATAATATACCTCTAGACAACTTAATGATTAATAAATTTATTAAATTTTAATTTCTCTAGTTAGTAGCCTACCAGTTGTAATCCTGAAGCACTATTGAATAATACTGAATTTTAATGGATAATTGGACAAGGATACTGACTACTTGTTACAAAAACCCAGTAACAGGCTGGATGCTAGAAGGGCCGTCCTTTCTAGTATTCACTTGAGATCTCTAAGCTTTTAGAATCGCGTTTTTTGTAACAAATGGGGGCCTGTCCAGGAGGCTCTTGATCCAAGGTGTTGGAGAAATTGTCCAGTTTGACATTCTAGTAACTCTATGATCAAAAACTTTGAGTACTTTCCTAATCTGAAGACTTTGAGTTTAGTCTTGTACAACATACCAGGTGGATGTATGTACTTGACTGAGTCTCTTGATCCAAGGAGATGGAAATACTGTTTATGAGTTCTAACTCTAAGACAACTAACACTAAAATTCCTATTAGGATTATAGTTTCCCATAATCTCTCTCTCGTAGTACAATTATTTTCGTGATGTATGCCAAAGTGAAACAGTTAATTGATACTCTGACTTTGTCTGAGTTAAGTACATTAAAACTTCAGACGTGTTGGCAAGTAGCCAAATATCTCGGTGTGACGTATAACAGGAATTACACCGCAGAAACTGTCAGAGCGTTAATTAAAGATATATTGTTTCCTGCTTATACAGAGATGTCTGATTATGATTCAGATTCTGAAAGCCTAGTGTCACAATTAGGAAGTATGGCTCTATTAAGTTGAAGAAAGAGCAACTAAGGCAGAAGTGAGCCTAGTGTCCGAGCCTAGTGTAGCTCAGTTCTCGCTCGCTCCTTCCTTCACTGACACAATAGTACATTAGTTATGACGCTGTCAAACAAACAATTCTAGAGACGTATAACTTGTTACCTGTAAGTTATCAAAGAGCATTTCGTACGTTACAACGACGACAAGATCAAACTTGTGTAGAGTTTGCTCGTGAGAAAAAAGTTGCATTTCAGAGGTGGTGTAGGTCTGCCAAGTGTAACAACTACGACAGTCTTGTTCAGTTGTTACTACACGAAGAGTTTAACAACTGTATGCCTGCTTACATACAAGAATATCTGATCGATCATACTACCTCAGATATTCTGGAAACTGCAGCATTAGCAGACAATTACGAGATTTCTCACAAACTTGTACATACTAAAACACAAAGAAACAAGGTAACTAAAGATTGTCCTAGAAGTTGGCAACCTAAATCAGCTGCTCATTGCCGGCCTGATGTACCTGCTACTGTAACTTCTCGTACCTTTACCAGGAAAACTCACAATCCTGAATCTGTCTCTGTGGCTAGACAGAAATCTGATATCGAGAAGAAGAAAGTTAAATGTACCTATTGTAACAGAAAAGGACATGCTAGAGAGTATTGCTATAAGTTAGAAAGAGATATGAGAAGCAGTCGTGCGGCTGGCGCCCCCACACAAGTCGTATCCTCTTCCGAGCAACAAAGGCACCAAAATCCTAGTAATACCTCTGATCCTACTGTTTTAGATAATGTTACTCAGGATAGATGACTAGCGTCAGAAAGTGTATCTGACGAAAAGATTCGTTCAGCGATGAGTCCTTACTTTTCGAGAGATAAAGTAGGATTTGACGAATCACATCTAACTGAGGTAATTTCTTTCAGAGACACTGGCAGTTATCTCACGTTATTAAGAGAAGATGTACTGCCCATAACTGATGATACCTATTGCAAGATAGATGTATTGTTTAAAGCCTATGGAGGGGCTGTTATAAAAGTGCCTCTGCACAAAGTTTATATTGAAACAAGCTATTATACTGGTTATATTTCAGTGGGTATATCCAGTGGTGTATTTCCCATCAGGTCAGTGGACTTGTTGATAGGGAACGATATCCTTCATGCTGGTATATGTAAAGAACCACTTGTGATTGATAATAACACTGATGATAATTATGCCATTGAAGCTTGTAGCGCAATTACTAGAGCTATGTCAAAGATTCAACAACCTTCCTTGTCTCCTGTTGAGTTAGTTGATGACGATGATTTGGGGTTGAATATGTTGTTTAGTGACGCTCTGCGCCCAGGATCATTAACACTGACTCCCCCTGGTCATCAACCTAGTCAGGACACAACTGACGTTAAATTTCTAACTCATGATGATTTAATCAAGAATCAGTTTGTTGATCAGTCACTGGAAAGACTGAGAGATATAGCAGTTACTGAGAGTGAAGCAAAGGATCTCAATAATTGTTACTATTATAGTAATGGTGTACTGATGGAGAAAAATACATGCAAGTTGTCAGCTGATAGTGTTTCCACCACAGTCAAGCATCTCGTTGTGTTACCAGTTACATTTCGTGAACAAGCCATTGATTTTGCTCACAATAGTCCTATTGGAGGACATTTGGGTGTCAAGAAGACACTCGGTAAACTGGCAAAACATTTTATTTGGCCAAAGATGAAGGAAACAGTAGCTGATCATGTGCGACGTTGCCACGTGTGTCAAGTGACACGCAAGCCAGCGCACACACCTCCACCTGCGCCTCTCATTCCTATCACCGTGCATGGTGAACCATTCTCAGGTCTTATTATTGATTGTGTTGGTCCTTTGCCTAGAACCAAACTAGGAAACCAATACTTATTTACTATTATGGACGCTGCAACACGCTATCCCGAAGCTATTCCTATGAGAAAAATTAATGCTCGTGCTATTGTGAGAGCGCTGATGAAATTTTTCTCCCAGGTTGGATTGCCACGAGAGATACAATCAGATCAGGGATCTAACTTCACTTCTAAGATCTTTCGAGAAGCATTATCCCACCTAGGTATAAAGCCTGTACTTTCAACCAGTTATCATCCACAGTCACAAGGTGCTCTAGAGAGATTTCATCAGACATTGAAGTCTATGATGAGAGCTTATTGTGAGCATTTTTCTAGAGACTGGGATGAGGGTATACCTTTTCTTCTGTTCGCTATGAGAGAAAGTGAGCAAGAAAGTCTCGGATTTAGTCCATTTGAATTAATATTCGGACACCAAGTGCATGGTCCTCTCGCAGTGTTGAAAGACGTGTGGATAGGAAAATCAAATCCATCATTGAGTACTTCACCTTCATTAATGCAGCAACATTTGACAGCCGCTAGAGAGCTAGCTTCGAAAAACCTAGTTTCAGCCCAAGCTAGAATGAAGCAACATTATGACAAGCATGCTGTCTCTCATTCTTTTAAAGCAGGAGATAAGGTGATGGCTCGGAAATTAGTACCAGGTCATGCTCTACAAGCCAGGTATGATGGTCCCCTGGAAGTAGTGAAAAAGCTTAGCGACGTAAATTATTTGGTACGTACGCCTGGGAAAAAGAAATCTAATCATGTGTACCATGTTAACCAGCTCAAGGCATACTACGCTAGTCCTCTACCTACTACTTCTATTCTTCCTAGGACAGAGGAAGAAAACGTCAGTCTACCTGACATCTCTAGAGGTATAGAGGTTCGTTTAGAAAATTCAGTGACTCTACAATCACTAGACGATTTTCTTAGTAACCTTGGGAGTGATAAAGCTGGTGATATTAAAAACATGATTTTGCATTTCCGTAAATTGTTCGGTGATGTTCCTAAGCGTTGTACTCTAGGTGTACATGACGTTGATGTACAGGGAGCATCACCCATTAAGCAATCACCATATAGGATGAGTCCAACAAAGCATAAAGCATTGAGAGAAGAGGTTGATTTTCTGTTATCTCACGGACTTATTGAATGCAGTAAAAGTCCATGGGCATCTCCCTGTATTTTAGTGCCTAAACCTGACGGTAGTTTCAGGATGTGCACTGATTACAGGAAAGTGAACTCTGTCACCTTGCCTGATGGTTATCCTCTACCTCGCATTGACGACCTTATTGATCGTGTGTCAGGAGCCCAGTTTGTCAGCCGTTTAGATCTCTTACGAGGCTATTATCAAGTCCTGCTTACTGAACGTGCTCAAGAAATATCTGCTTTCACTGTTCAAGATGGATTGTTTAACTACCTCGTCACCCCCTTCGGCCTATGTAATGCGGCTTCTTCATTCCAACGTATAATGAACGAGTTGACTCACAACTTAGAAGGAGTAGAAGCCTACCTTGATGACTTAGTGGTGTACAGTGACGAGTGGGAACAGCAGTTGACGCGTCTCAGAGCATTGTTTGAGAGACTGGCGCACTACAACTTCACTGTTAACTTAGCTAAATGTAGTTTTGGTCAAGCCAAGATTACCTATCTAGGCTTTTGTATCGGCCAAGGTGAGGTTGCTCCTATTGAGGCTAAGGTTCGTGCAATTTCTGAATTTCCAGTGCCACAGGATAGGAAAGGAGTACAGAGATTCCTGGGTATAGCAGGATATTATCGCAGGTTCTGTCCAAACTTTTCTCAGATTGCAGCTCCTCTCACTGAGCTTACTAGTAGTAAAGTTCAGTTCACCTGGACTAGAGATTGTTCAGACTCGTTCAAAAGGTTGAAGCGCTTGCTATCCTCTGCTCCTGTGTTGAAGAGTCCTAATTTCAATCTTCCCTTCTTTTTACATATAGATGCGAGTGGTTATGCAGTGGGCGCTGTGCTGCTCCAACAGTCAACATCCACTGATATTCTCCATCCTATATGTTATTATTCATCTAAGCTTAAACGACACCAGAAAAATTATGCCACTATTGAGAAAGAGGCTCTAGCTCTTGTGGTGTCCTTGGAACATTTTGACGTGTATTTGGGCACTTCCCCATTTAAAATTAACGTTTTTTCAGACCACAGTCCACTCACCTACATAAACACTATGAAAAGTAAAAATGCTAGGATCATGAGGTGGGCCCTCAGAATCCAACCTTATTCTATTAGTATAAAACACATAAGTGGTAATTATAATGTAATTGCTGATGCTCTGTCTCGTCCTTAATAATTATCAGTTACATTAAATTAACATAATTTTATGCCCAAATACCTTTTGTTACTTGCTATGTCAAATTCATTAAAGTAACTTAATCCCTCCAGCCCATATTAACTATATATACTCATGTCATGTCTAATTATTATATTTATGTATTCACAGTATTGTTGTGTGAGGAGGAGACAAGCTGAGTGTTGAGTGGGTAGTGTGGTGCGGGTGATGTACTGCGTGACGCAACACTGTCCTGTCGCAGACCCCCCCCTCACTACACACCTTAAGCTGTTTCATACTCAGATGTTCATACTGCCTCGCATTCCACAACCACTAATTAAGAGTGGAATGCAGTCTCCTCTACTATGATCGAGCCTCAACGTGCCCTCCTTGTCAGCGCTATCCTGTCTCTACACTGATGTATATAACCACGAGTATGTAGAGATACAATACTGTGTACTGCCCTAGTACTAGGGGCATATCATAGTGACGGACACTGTGAAATTGTAGCGGTGCTTGGCACAAGAGAGACTTTGATTAATATTTATATTAAATTGTATTGATACGAGTAATCAGTAATAATGTGAAAGACATTAATGCAACTCCTAGTGCGACCGTCTGTCGTGTTGGGGGGGGTGTTGCAACCCCTGAATGGGTTACAATGATTATTATGTATATATATAATGTATATTATCTTTTCATATAATTTTATATTGCTTATATTTGCGATAATAGCTAAATCGTAAATATATTGCTTTATATTCTTATTTGACTTATGTTGTTAGGATGTACATAATATGTGCTCAGTTCAAGTCTTGATTGTCAAACTACTGTAATTATCGCTTGTCGCTCGTTATACTGCCGGCTTCTGAGCTGTGCTGTCCACGGGGCTATCACGTGATCGAGGGGGGGGTGTCCTCACCTCTCGTGAAGTATTCAGTCTGCTCTAGACTCGCTTGGTGGTTGGACAGATTGTCTGTCTCATTATTCTTGTTAGTTCTGTAGAACTCTGTTCACAGAACATTGTATAGACTTAGTGATTTTCGACGTTGTACTGAGGTTGTGTGTCACATAGACACTCTGAGCATCTCAGGTCCCGAGCTATAGCTTCTGACCTAATTTTGTACTGGTTTCTGTGTATTGTCACAGTCGGGTTTTTCCTATGCTGAACTTAGATTCAGTAGTATGGGAGTTTTGTAACTTTTGTGGAGGATCTGCTGATGGTCCCTACTTAGTGTCGTTATATTATCTCCTTGATCCTGATTGTGTCGCAGTCGCTTGTTATATGGCTATTGGGCTTAGCATTCTTTTCATTGTTCAAGCAGACTGTTCTGGTTGCCAGTCGGTCAAGAAGTTAGTTTATTAGAGGACTTTGTCAGTCACTTGTTTAAGTCTAGTCGAGTCGTGAGACATAGTGAACTACTTAGAGCACTTACACGCATACACAAACTTACTTGTACATATTTGTAATATCTTATTAAATGTTAATGTACCAGACGGTACTTAAGAATTATAAATGTGATATGTGCTTTCAACACAATAATATTGAACTCGAGAGATTGATTTTATTTTGATTGCTGTGATTAATTTAATTTGATAATATACCTCTAGACAACTTAATGATTAATAAATTTATTAAATTTTAATTTCTCTAGTTAGTAGCCTACCAGTTGTAATCCTGAAGCACTATTGAATAATACTGAATTTTAATGGATAATTGGACAAGGATACTGACTACTTGTTACGAAAACCCAGTAACAGGCTGGATGCTAGAAGGGTCGTCCTTTCTAGTATTCACTGGAGATCTCTTAAGCTTTTAGAATCGCGTTTTTTGTAACAGTGCAGTATGGATGTTTGTATGGTGAGTAGGTTTAGAGTTTTGAATATTGGTGGAGTGTGCTGCCTGTAGTGGGAATTTGTTATCATTCTGACTGCAGCCTTTTGTTGGGTAATTAATGGTCTGAGATGGTTTATTGTTGTTAATTTCAAAGACAATATTCAAAATAAAGTTCCTAATAAAGGCAAAGCAACTGATCAACAAACAAAGAGGTAGTATACACAAATAACCCGCACATAAAAGAGAGAAGCTTACGACGACGTTTCGGTCCGATTTGGACCATTGACAAAGTCACACTGTGTGACTTTGTCAATGGTCCAAGTCGGACCAAAACGTCGTCGTGAGCTTCTCTCTTTTATGTGCGGGTTATTTGTGTATCGTTCCAGTCATGGTATTGTGCCTTTTTGTTATTTAAAGAGGTAGTAGAGGGCAATGAGTGACTAGCTCCCTTAAGGTTTATTATACAAATAGTAGGAGTCTAAGAAATAACATAGATGAGCTAAGATTACTCGCAAGTGCAGGTAATATAGATATTATTGCTATAACTGAGACATGGTTCAACTTGAAGGATGGAGAAATGCCTTCTGAATACAGCATAAAGGGTTATAAACTATTCCACACTGATAGTCAACAGGAAGGGTGGTGGAGTGGCAATGTATGTCAGAGATAATTTAAATTGTTGTGTTAGACATGATATAAGAATAGAAACATCGGACACAGAATCTGTTTGGCTACAGTTTCTTGAGGGGTATGAAAAATTAATTTTGGGTTTGATATATGGGCCCCCAAACCTTGATAGGGAGTGCAGTAAGCCACTATGGGATGAAATTCATAAGGCGTCTAGATATGAAAATGTTGTGTTAATGGGGGATTTTAACTTCAGACAAATTGATTGGAACAATTTAACAGGAAATCTTGAGTCTAGTGACTTTCTTGATACAGTTCAGGATTGCTTTTTAAAACAGTTTGTGACAGAACCAACTAGAGGAAACGATCTGCTTGACTTGGTTCTTGCCAACAAAGATTCACTAATTAATAATCTTGAGGTTAATGATGAGCTTGGAGAATGTGATCACAAATCACTTAGTTTCAATATATTATGGAATTACCCAGTAAACTGCAATCAAGTCTCTGTCCCAGACTTTCGATTGACTGATTTCATGGGACTGAAAAATTGCCTGGGTGGGCTAAATTGGGATGATCTGACTATGGGTCAGGTAGCTGGTGTTGGTTGCGAATATGACGTTTTTCAGAGCATAGTTCTAGCTGCTCAGTCAACTTTTGTTCCGAGTAGGGAAATTAGATCTAACAAAAATTATCCCAAATGGATGAACAATAGATTAAAACATCTCATTGGTCAAAAGAGAGGCACTTTTATGCATATCAAAAGAGGGGATGAGCAGTTAAGAAATCAATATATTCAATTAGAGAAAAAAAGGATTAAGAAAAGCAAAAAGGGATTATGAGGCTAAGGTCGCAAGGGATTCGAAGACTAACCCAAAAGGGTTCTTTCAGGTATACAGAAGTAATATTAGAGACAAGATAGGCCCACTTAAGAGTAACTCTGGTCAGATCACTGACAGTGATGGGGATATGTGTGAAATTTTCAATTCTTACTTCCTCTCAGTTTTTACTCAGGAAGATACTAGCGAAATTCCAGAAACAATAAATTATGTAGAACAAGACGATAATAAACTGCACGATTGCAGTAACTAGTGACATGGTCCTCAGACTAAGAGAAATTAAAACCTAGCAGATCCCCAGGCCCTGATGAACTGTTTGCAAGGGTGTTAAAGGAATGTAAAGAGGAACTTAGCATACCTTTGGCTAATCGTTTTAACATATCACTACAAACTGGCATAGTGCCTGATAAGTGGAAAATGCCAAATGTAATACCTATTTACAAGGCAGGTGACAGGTCCTTAGCTTCGAACTACAGACCAATAAGCCTTACCTCCATAGTGGGAAAATTTACGGAATCAATAATTGCCAAAGCAATTCGTAGCCATCTTGATAAGCATAAATTAGTTAATGAATCTCAGCACGGTTTTACAGAGGGGCATTCCTGTCTTACGAATTTACTAACTTTTTTCGCTAAGGTGTTTGAGGAGGTAGATCATGGTAACGAATATGATATCGTGTATATGGACTTCAGTAAGGCTTTCAATAGAGTTCCACATCAGAGACTTTTGAGGAAACTTAAGACACACGGAATAGAAGGAGAAATTTTTTCCTGGGTAGAGGCGTGATTGGCAAATAGGCAGCAAAGCGTTTGCATAAATGGGGAGAAATCAGAATTGGGGGCACGTCGCTAGCGGTGTTCCACAGGGGTTGGTGTTGGGCCCCTTGTTGTTCACAATTTACATGAACGATATAGATGAGGGAATAAACAGAGACATAAGCAGATTTGCTGATGACACCAAAATAGACCATCCAATTCATTCTATTGAGGACATTAGTGCACTCCAGGATGATTTGAATAGACTGATGCAGTGGTCGGAGAAGTGGCAGATGCAGTTTAATATAGACAAATGCAAAGTGCTAAATGTTGGACAGGACAATAACCATGCCACTTATAAACTGAATATTGTAGGTCTTAATACTACTGATTGCGAAAAGGATTTAGGAGTTCTGGTTAGCAGTAATCTGAAACCAAGACAACTGTGCATAAGTGTTTGCAATAAAGCTAACAGAATCCTTGACTTCATATCAAGAAGCATAAATAATAGAAGTCCTCATGTTGTTCTTCAACTCTATATATCCTTGGTTAGGCCTTATTTAGATTATGCTGCACAGTTCTCGTCACCATATTACAGAATGGATATAAATGCACTGGAAAACGTACAGAGGAGGATGACAAAGTTGATCCCATGTATCAGAAATCTTCCTTATGAGGATAGACTGAGGGCCCTGAATTTGCACTCTCTAGAAAGATGCAGAATTAGCGGCTCTGGTGGCCTGGTGGTTAACGCTCTCGCTTCACACGGTGAGGGCCTGGGTTTGATTCCCAGCCAGAGTAGAAACATTGGACGTGTTTCTTTCCACCTGTTGTCTATGTTCCCCATCAGTAAAATGGGTACCTGGGTGTTAGTCGACTGGTGTGGGTCGCATCCTGGGACACTGACCTAAGGAGGCCTGGTCACAGACCGGGCCGCGGGGGCGTTGACCCCCGGAACTCTCTCCAGGTAAACTCCAGGTGTAAATGTAAAACAGGAATAAATAAAGGGGGTGTCAATAGCGTGCTGAAAATATCCAGCCAAGACAGGACTCGCAGCAGTGGTTTCAAGTTGGAAAAGTTCAGATTCAGGAAGGACATAGGAAAGCACTGGTTTGGTAATGGAGTTGTGGATGAGTGGAACAAACTCCCGAGTATCGTCAATTTTTGAGCAATAGTGCTTTGCCTTTGCTCCTTTTATAAGTCTCTGTACTCTGTTCCTCACCCTTTGGAATTCATTTAGTGCTGCAATATCCTGTCTGTTTGCTTTAAATCTTTTTAGCAACTGGTCTCTGAATTTCATATTATCTAATATCTCAGTAGTCATCCAGGGTTCAGTTCTTCGTTTAATCCTAACCTCTTTAACTGGTGCAATATTATCAAGGATGGTAGTGAACATTGTTTTGAATTTTTCCCAGGCATCGTTTACGTCCGTGCAACTTGTTATCTCTGTCCAGTCACAATTGTGTAGCCTATTTACCAGTGTTTCTTTACTGTAGTTTCTAGTTGACCTCATTTTTATTGTCCTGTGTAGGCCTATCCTATCCCTAGTGATTTTCCTGGTGCAGTAAATGATGAAATGATCACTAAGACCTGTGGTAATGATGCCTGACTGACTAATGTTCTCAGAGCAGTTACAAAGTATGTGGTCAATTAGGGTGGCTGAGAATTGTGTGATCCGGGTTGGTGTATTAATTAGTTGAGTGTAGCTATTTAATCCTAGAATTTGCTTATACCTTTTGCATAGCTCGTTATTTTGCTGCTGAAAACAGATATTGAAGTCGCCCAGTATTATTGTCTCGCAATTATTTTCAACTCCGGACAAGACTCTGGAAAAGTCTTCTAGGAACTGGTCCTGGGTGGGAGGGCGGTAACTAGTTCCTACTAAGATGGGTTTAGTCTTGGGAAGCAGCACTTCAAACCATAGAATCTCCAGTTTATTGTTATTTAAATCAGGTCTTGGGTTGTAAGCTAAGTCATTTCTAATGTAGGCACATACTCCACCACCCTTTCTGTTCCTATCTAAGCATTTTATATTGTAACCTTCTATTTTGACCTCGTCGTCAGTCACCGTATCATCCAACCAAGATTCAGAGATGGATATAACTGCCACCCTAGTTCTATTAGCTAGAATCCTAATCTCTGCCAATTTTGGGAAAAGTGATCTTGCGTTAACATGAATAAAGTGAAGGCCTATTTTTATGAAACAATTATAATCATCAATATATGCCAAGGGGTCATTTGTATTAAAATTAGGTAAATCAATGTCATCACTGCTAAAGGGTAACTGTGCCAAAGTGCATTTGTTACACACAAAATGAATTCTGGCACCGTTGCTATAATTGTACATGCATCCATCATGCACCCACCCCTTACACATTTTACATAAGGTGCCTTTTCTGTTTTTCATGCGTACTTTAGTACAGTGTATGCACCTGTTTGGTAATGTTTGAGATAATAATGGCTGTATTGTCTCACATTGACCTATGTATGCATTACATATGGAGTTAAGGTTATCATCCCTAGCTACTATACTGTCATTATCGCCATCATTTATCTGTCTGTTTTGCCTCTGCACAATAGTTTGAGGTCCTGGATTAATTTGGATATCACCACTTAAGAGCGCTACAATAAGAGCTGTGTGCCACTGTTTTTGTTTGGGTATGCGGTGTTGCCATACCTTGCGGCGATAGTGAGATTTACTTTTCTGGTAGGATGGCAACTGTTGGGCTTTTACTGTCCAGGGCGCTGTTACTCTATTCACCTTTTCCAGCCCCTATGACTGATTTCTTTCTTCATGGAATTGAAGAAGAAAGATAAATATAATTATGGCAGCCTGTACCCCCATAATGCCTGCCATTTTCACTCTTTGCTCTTTTACTCATTTTTTTTTTTTTTTTTTTTTTCAACAAGTCGGCCGTCTCCCACCGAGGCAGGGTGACCCAAAAAAGAAAGAAAATCCCCAAAAAGAAAATACTTTCATCATCATTCAACACTTTCACCACACTCGCACATTATCACTGTTTTTGCAGAGGTGCTCAGAATACAACAGTCTAGAAGCATAAACATATAAAGATACACAACATATCCCTCCAAACTGCCAATATCCCAAACCCCTCCTTTAAAGTGCAGGCATTGTACTTCCCATTTCCAGGACTCAAGTCCGACTATATGAAAATAACCGGTTTCCCTGAATCCCTTCACTAAATATTACCCTGCTCACACTCCAACAGATCGTCAGGTCCCAAGTACCATTCGTCTCCATTCACTCCTATCTAACACGCTCACGCACGCTTGCTGGAAGTCCAAGCCCCTTACCCACAAAACCTCCTTTACCCCCTCTCTCCAACCCTTTCGAGGACGACCCCTACCCCGCCTTCCTTCCCCTATAGATTTATATGCTTTCCATGTCATTCTACTGTGATCCATTCTCTCTAAATGACCAAACCACCTCAACAACCCCTCTTCTGCCCTCTGACTAATACTTTTATTAACTCCACACCTTCTCCTAATTTCCACACTCCGAATTTTCTGCATAATATTTACACCACACATTGCCCTTAAACAGGACATCTCCGTTGCCTCCAACCGTCTCCTCGCTGCTGCATTTACCACCCAAGCTTCACACCCATATAAGAGTGTTGGTACTACTATACTTTCATACATTCCCTTCTTTGCCTCCATAGATAACGTTTTTTGACTCCACATATACCTCAACGCACCACTCACCTTTTTTCCCTCATCAATTCTATGATTAACCTCATCCTTCATAAATCCATCCGCCGACACGTCAACTCCCAAGTATCTGAAAACATTCACTTCTTCCATACTCCTCCTCCCCAATTTGATATCCAATTTTTCTTTATCTAAATCATTTGACACCCTCATCACCTTACTCTTTTCTATGTTCACTTTCAACTTTCTACCTTTACACACATTCCCAAACTCATCCACTAACCTTTGCAATTTTTCTTTAGAATCTCCCATAAGCACAGTATCATCAGCAAAAAGTAACTGTGTCAATTCCCATTATTTACTCATATACAATAATATTTATTTCTCTTTTCCAGTCCCTAGTACACTTAGTATCTGCTTTAGCAATCACCACTGAATTACTAGTAAAATTTCCTCTTCAAAACCCTCTTCACTGCTCACTTTTCCCTTAACTTCACAAACCCCTTACAGTTAACCCCTTATTACACACTCCCCTTCCCACCTCACTTCACAGTCTGGCTTCACCAATTAACTTCTAACTCCTTTCCATTCTGGTAGACCAGAAAGGTTTACTCAATGGTTTTATCCTTCCAAATCCCCCTCAATTCCATTTATCGGGGGTTGTGTCGTGTTGTTGTCTCCTGACCTGTTCTGCTGACTCAGCCATTTTTAAAACACTGAGGGGAGTAATGCCACCTACAACCTGACTTTCCTTGAGCTTATAGATATATTTGGCTTTTTCTGCTATGATTCTCTCACTGTACACTAGTCAGCTGAATATAGGTCAGCTACTAAAACATTAACCTTGACTATTTAGAGAGTGGTACAAGGTAAGGAGAGTCATTTGTGGTACATAGTAGCATATCTTGGAGAGGATTCCTACTGATTTGGAAATTTTCTTGGCTGTGTGATGGGTATGGGACCGAAATTTAAGATTACAGTCAAGGAGAAGACCTAGAAATTTACCTTCCGTGTGTCTTGATATAGGGGAACCATTTAACAATATGTTGAGTTGAATATTTGAGGCTCTGTTGCCAAACAGCATGAAGTATGTTTTGTCTGTGTTGAGAGTGAGTTTGTTGGTCATCATCCAAGCATATATCTTTAGCAGTTCATTGTTTACAGTGTTTTCAAGCACAGCTGGGTCTGAATGGGAGTAGACATATGTAGTTTCATCTGCGAATAGAACTGATATAAGGAGTTGGGATGCATTGGGGAGATCATTGATGTAGATGAGAAAGAGGAGTGGGCCTGGGACACTACCTTCGGGTACTCCTACAGCTACAGGTTGGATAGCGGAGTTGACTCCATTTGCATGTACATACTGGTGTCTGTCATTAAGATAGGATTTTAGGTAGTTTACCTGGAGAGACTTCCGGGGGTCAACGCCCCCGCAGCCCAGTCTGTGACCAGGCGAATGTCCTCTTATGTCGTAATGATTCAGTTTGAGGTGCAAGAGATTGTAGTCAACTGTGTCAAACACTTTTCTTAGATTGATAAAGAACCCCAGAGGATATTCATTTTTATCGAGAGCTGTGTATATTAGGTCAAGCATTTGTATAATAGTATCGTGCTTTTTTTTGGTCTAAATCCAAACTAGCATGGGTTAAGTATGTTGTTGGATGTAAGGTTGGAGTAAAGTCGCTTGTGTATTATTTTTTCAAATATCTTGGAGAGTAAGGGCAAGTTTGATATGGGTCTGTAATTGTTCAAATCAGTTGGATCTCCACCTTTGTGGATCGGGGTGACCCTTGCTGTCTTGAGTATGGATGGAAAGGTTGAGGAAGCTATAGATTTGTTAAACATTGTTGCAATAATGAGCGACAGTTCTGGTGCAGCTTTTTTTATACATGAATAGCGGCAAGTTATCTAGATCACCTGATTTGTTTTTTAATGATTTAATGTTGAGTGAGACTTCAGTGGGATTAGTTGGAGCTAGAAATAGAGTATTTGGATAGTTGCCAGTGAGGTACTCGCTTGGATGGGTATTTGAGCTAGGAATTTGACTCGCTAGCTTTGATGATACAGTAGAGAAAAAGACATTAAATTTGTCGGCCGTGTCTATAGGTTGCGTGTGAGGTTCATCTGGTTTAGTTAAGTCTATCTCTCTATTTCCAGTCAGTTTTCTTGAGCCCAAAATTTTGGAGAGGGTTTGCCAGGTACTTTTCATGTCACCTTTCATTTCACTAAATCTATTTTCATAATACATTTGCTTTGATTTACGTATTAGTTTTGTGAGTATTGAAGTGTATCTTTTAGTAAATTCTTTAGTAATTAAGCCTAATCTGAACTGTTTTTAATTTGATGTTCTTTATTAATAGATTTGAGGATACTTCTAGTTAGCCATGGGCTGTTTAGCCTCTTTTCTGTGATCTGTTTCGTTTTGACTGGGCAATGTTTGTTGTAGAGGTTTAGGGTTTTATGTAAAAAAATTTTGATATCTTTATCGATATTATTACTGTCATCTAGCTCTCTCTGCCAATCAGTGGCACCTAGAGCTAGTTTTAGGTTGTTTATCGATGTCTCGTCATGCAGGCGAAATGAGATCTTTCTTGTTTCTTGAGTCAGTTTAGATAAGTTGGTTATGAGAAAGGTAGAGTAGTGATCTGTGGTGTTATCTGTGATTATACCTGCTTGTAGTGGGGATATTATGGTCGAGATATGGTCGAGTAACGAGGCACTAGTGTCAGAGATTCTTGTTGGCTTTGTTGTAGAGGGTAGCAATAAGTTGTTGTTCATAGCATTTGTGAAATCAACTACTGGAGGGTCGGTTGCTTGGATAAGGTTGATGTTGAAATCTCCTGCTAGTATCAGATGGTGTTTATTCAACTCTGACTCAGTTATCATGTTCCTAAGGTTATTGCTAAAAGTGTAAGTGTTTGAGTGTGGTAGTCTGTAGACTGCACCAACTGTTATAGGTTTCTTAAGTGTTCTTGATGTGAATTTAACTATTATATGTTCACTGTTTTCGTCCCGTACATTAGTTAATTCACACATTCTAGTTCATCAGAGTAATAGATGGCAGTGCCTCCTCCTGATTGGCCGGGCCTGCAGTTATGTATGGCTGTGTAACCAGGTATGGTAAATATGTTTGTCAGATCTTGTCTGAGCCAGGTTTCAGTAAGTATAAAGAAAGTTATAGTAGCATTTAGAGGCTTAAGTAGTGCAATGAGGTCATCATAGTGTGTACTCAATGATCTAACATTGTAGTTGAAGACTGTAATGTTCTTGCTGACACTGAGAAGGGTATTAGCCTGACTAGCAGTGTAGTAATGGCAATTACTGTTAGGACTATGTGTGCTGTTCAATAAGAGGTTGATATCAGGATTGATAATTGCATTCATAAGGGGTATGTAGAGAAATAGCTGTTACAATTATTAAAGAACAAAAGTACAAAAGCATTGATGTTAAACCACTAACAATTATGAACTTATGTATGAAGAAAGTTAAACCACTAACAATTATGAACTTATGAACTAAGGTAGTTAATTTAAATCTAAAAAATAATGGAGCTACCTAATATTAAAATAAAACATTTTAGCACCTTGATTATTTCAAAGTTAAAAGTAATGATTTCAAGTATAAAATAAGACAGAGAATAAAACACTTAAGTACCTGGATTAGCACCTTGAATAGTGCCTTTGGTGTCTTAAGTAGCTGGGAATTAATTACTGTTATTCACTAACAGTCATGAAAATATGGATTAGAATAAGGGTAAATTCTACTATACTACAGCACTGAACATGGTTGATAATGTGTTGAGATATGGCTTAACAAGGTTCAGTCAAACCAGTGATTGTGAGGAAATATGCTAGTTTTTGATCATTTGTTATTTCAAACCTATGACCTGTGTCTGATAATTTTTTCCACGATAATGCCATCACGAGTAAGACACTGTTTTATTGATGCATTATCCCGCTTAAGTTTTTGAAGTCTGTATAATAGGTTCTGACATTTTTTAGTTAGGCATTCATTTATAGACACATTTCTCCGTTTCTTGATGGGGGAACTTATTAGATCATTTTTACATCAGTGGAACTGAATTTTAACCTAACACTTTGTTGTTGACCCGGCTTGCCTAGCAGTCGGGCCTCCTTGATATTACTGGTTTTAATGTTAACTTTTATCTCATCTTTTATTAGTTGGAGTGCTTTGATGGTGCAATTCTCATTGTTTGTATCTGGTGGTAAGGTAGAGCTGGTTAAAATGACAGAGTCTAGGAGCTTGTCTTGTTCAGTCATATCCCTTTGATACTGGAAGCATGCATACCACTGGGATTCCATGTTTAAATTCCAATCTTGTGTAGCTTCTGACAGCTTGGTAATGAGGGAATTTATTTGTTTAGTATGTGTGTCTATAGTTGAATGTAGGTTTGCTTGTTCTTTAGACGAGTTTATTAATAATGTCACTTTGTTTTCTAGTTCATTAATCTTTGAGTTTTGTGTCGTAAGATGATATTCAGGGTCTTTAATTCTCCTATTTTGGGTATGTAGAGAGCACTCTAGGTCCCCAATGAGTTTTTCATAGGTTTCGTTTTTCGTCTTAGCATACTATTTTCCTGTAGAATTTTATCAGTGGAGTCGGGTCGTTGTTGAGGACTGAATTTCTGTGCTATACCTTTGGGTGTTGATAAGTTGTAATCTTTGTTGCCGTTTGCGGTGAAGAGGTCTCGGGTGTTATTCGTAGCTGTAGACAAGTCAGCTTGGGTGCGAGTCATGGATGAGGATGAGTGTTGAGAGAATCTGGAGAAGGTTTTGGAGTCGTCTGCCATTGTTGTTGTTGTGTTGGTCTGGGTGGGGGTGAGGGGGGTGGAAGATCCGCTGGCGTCTTTCAGGGTAGACATTATGGGTAACAGTTTTCTAGGAGGTTTCGTGTCTGTTTTGGTCTTGCTTTTTCTATTCTTGTATCCCATGAGAACACTAGTGGAGTTGTTAAGGAGTTATTTTAGTGATAACTGTTGCTTGGTTAAAAGCAGGGGGGGATATAGTGTTGGAGTGGTTGGTACTTTTGTTCAATAAATGTATGAAAGAGGGGAAGGTACCTAGGGATTGGCGGAGAGCATGTATAGTCCCTTTATATAAAGGGAAAGGGGACAAAAGAGACTGTAAAAATTATAGAGGAATAAGCTTACTGAGTATACCAGGAAAAGTGTACGGTAGGGTTATAATTGAAAGAATTAGAGGTAAGACAGAATGTAGGATTGCGGATGAGCAAGGAGGTTTCAGAGTGGTTAGGGGATGTGTAGATCAAGTGTTTACATTGAAGCATATATGTGAACAGTATTTAGATAAAGGTAGGGAAGTTTTTATTGCATTTATGGATTTAGAAAAGGCATATGATAGAGTGGATAGAGGAGCAATGTGGCAGATGTTGCAAGTATATGGAATAGGTGGTAAGTTATTAAATGCTGTAAAGAGTTTTTATGAAGATAGTGAGGCTCAGGTTAGGGTGTGTAGAAGAGAGGGAGACTATTTCCCGGTAAAAGTAGGTCTTAGACAGGGATGTGTAATGTCACCATGGTTGTTTAATATATTTATAGATGGGGTTGTTAAGGAAGTAAATGCTAGGGTGTTTGGGAGAGGGGTGGGATTAAATTATGGGGAATCAAATTCAAAATGGGAATTGACACAGTTACTTTTTGCTGATGATACTGTGCTTATGGGAGATTCTAAAGAAAAATTGCGAAGGTTAGTGGATGAGTTTGGGAATGTGTGTAAAGGTAGAAAGTTGAAAGTGAACATAGAAAAGAGTAAGGTGATGAGGGTGTCAAATGATTTAGATAAAGAAAAATTGGATATCAAATTGGGGAGGAGGAGTATGGAAGAAGTGAATGTTTTCAGATACTTGGGAGTTGACGTGTCGGCGGATGGATTTATGAAGGATGAGGTTAATCATAGAATTGATGAGGGAAAAAAGGTGAGTGGTGCGTTGAGGTATATGTGGAGTCAAAAAACGTTATCTATGGAGGCAAAGAAGGGAATGTATGAAAGTATAGTAGTACCAACACTCTTATATGGGTGTGAAGCTTGGGTGGTAAATGCAGCAGCGAGGAGACGGTTGGAGGCAGTGGAGATGTCCTGTTTAAGGGCAATGTGTGGTGTAAATATTATGCAGAAAATTCGGAGTGTGGAAATTAGGAGAAGGTGTGGAGTTAATAAAAGTATTAGTCAGAGGGCAGAAGAGGGGTTGTTGAGGTGGTTTGGTCATTTAGAGAGAATGGATCAAAGTAGAATGACATGGAAAGCATATAAATCTATAGGGGAAGGAAGGCGGGGTAGGGGTCGTCCTCGAAAGGGTTGGAGAGAGGGGGTAAAGGAGGTTTTGTGGGTAAGGGGCTTGGACTTCCAGCAAGCGTGCGTGAGCGTGTTAGATAGGAGTGAATGGAGACGAATGGTACTTGGGACCTGACGATCTGTTGGAGTGTGAGCAGGGTAATATTTAGTGAAGGGATTCAGGGAAACCGGTTATTTTCATATAGTCGGACTTGAGTCCTGGAAATGGGAAGTACAATGCCTGCACTTTAAAGGAGGGGTTTGGGATATTGGCAGTTTGGAGGGATATGTTGTGTATCTTTATATGTGTATGCTTCTAGACTGTTGTATTCTGAGCACCTCTGCAAAAACAGTGATAATGTGCGAGTGTGGTGAAAGTGTTGAATGATGATGAAAGTATTTTCTTTTTGGGGATTTTCTTTCTTTTTTGGGTCACCCTGCCTCGGTGGGAGACGGCCGACTTGTTGAAAAAAAAAAAAAAAAAAAAAAAACTGTTGCTTGGCTGGGATGTCGTCTGGCAGCAGGCTGGTGTTTGGTATGCCGGGCAGTCCTCTGTTAGTCGTGTTTGGTCAGCTTTTTACATCTTTAGCAGCTTTATGTTGGTCGTTACTGGTTCCATGTGGGTCAGTGCAGCAGTACAAGTAGTTAGGCCATAATAGGAGCTGTTTTAGGGGCAGGGAACTGTAAAGATGTAGGAGTAGCCGTTGTTGTTGTTGTCACCTCACCTACGTACATAAGTAAAAATGTTCTTAAGCCTGCGTGAGTGTGTTAGATGCAAGTGAATGGAGATGAATGGTTTTTGGGACGTGACGAGCTGTTGGAGTGTGAGCAGGGTAATATTTAGTGAAGGATTGAGGGAAACCAGTTACTTTTATTTAGCCAGACTTGAGTACTGGAAATGGGAAGTACAATGCCTGCACTTTAAAGGAGGGGTTTGGAATATTGGCAGTTTGGAGGAATATGTTATAATCTTTATACATGTACAGTGGACCCCCGCATACTGATTTTAATCCGTGCAAGAGGGGTCATTGTTATGCGAAATAATCGGTATGCGAATTAATTTTCCCCATAAGAAATAATGGAAATCAAATTAATCCGTGCAAGACACCCAAAAGTATGAAAAAAAAAAATTTTTACCACATGAAATGTTAATTTTAATACACACAAACTGAAAAAGGCATGCACACTTACATGACACTTACTTTTATTGAAGATCTGGTGATGATTGATGGGATGGGAGGAGGGGAGAGAGAGTGTTAGTGTTTAGAAGGGGAATCCCCTTCCATTAAGACTTGAGGTGTCGAGTCCTTTTCTGGGGTTACTTCCCTTCTTCTTTTAATGCCACTAGGACCAGCTTCAGAGTCACTGGACTTCTTTCGCACAACATATCTGTCCATAGTGGCCTGTACCTCTCGTTCCTTTATGACTTCCCTAAAGTGTTTCACAACATTGTCAGTGTACAGGTTGCCAACACGGCTTGCAATAGCTGTGTGAGGGTGATTTTCATCAAAAAAGGTTTGCACTTCAAGCCACTTTGCACACATTTCCTTAATCTTTGTAGTAGGCAACTTCTTCAATTTCTCTCTCCCCTCCTCTGAACCAATTTCCTCAGGTCTGGCCTCTTGCTGTTGAAGTTGATCTATCAGCTCATCAGTGGTTAGTTCTTCATTGTCCTCCTCCACCAACTCTTCCACATCCTCCCCACTAACCTCCAACCCCAAGGACTTTCCCAATGCCACAATGGATTCCTCAACTGGCATAATCCTCTCAGGGTTAGCCTCAAACCCTTCAAAATCCCTTTTGTCTACACATTCTGGCCACTCCCTCCCAAGCCTTACCTATAAGGTTTACACAATTGAGGATATTAAAGTGCTCTCTCCAAAACTCTCTTAGAGTCAGTTGAGTTTCTGAGGTCACTACAAAGCACCTTTCAAACAGAGCTTTTGTGTACAGTTTTTTGAAGTTTGCAATAACCTGCTGGTCCATGGGCTGCAGGAGAGGAGTGGTATTAGGAGGCAAAAACTTGATGTTAATGAATTTCATGTCCCCATAAAGTCGCTCTGCCACGTCTGTAGGATGACCAGGGGCATTGTCTAACACCAGGAGGCACTTAAGTTCTAATTTCTTTTCAGTTAGGTAATCTTTCACATTGGGGGCAAATGCATGGTGTAACCAGTCATAGAAAAAGTCCCTAGTGACCCATGCCTTACTGTTTGCCCTCCACAGCACACACAAATTCTCCTTGAGGACATTCTTTTGCCTGAACGCTCTGGGAGTTTCAGAGTGATACACTAATAAAGGCTTAACTTTGCAATCACCAGTAGCATTGGAACACATCAACAAAGTAAGCCTGTCTTTCATAGGCTTGTGTCCTGGGAGTGCCTTTTCCTCCTGAGTAATGTAGGTCCTGCTTGGCATTTTCTTCCAAAACAGGCCTGTTTCATCACAATTAAACACTTGTTCAGGTTTCAGTCCTTCACTGTCTATGTACTCCTTGAATTCATGCACATATTTTTCAGCCGCTTTGTGGTCCGAACTGGCAGCCTCACCATGCCTTATCACACTATGTATGCCACTACGCTTCTTAAATCTCTCAAACCAACCTTTGCTGGCCTTAAATTCACTCACATCAGCACTAGTTGCAGGCATTTTTTTAATTAAATCCTCATGCAACTTCCTAGCCTTTTCGCTTATGATCGCTTGAGAGACGCTATCTCCTGCTAGCTGTTTTTCATTTATCCACACCAATAAGAGTCTCTCAACATCTTCCATCACTTGCGATCTTTGTTTCGAAAACACAGTTAAACCTTTGGCAAGAACAGCTTCCTTGATTGCCTTTCTGGTGCCCACAATAGTAGCGATGGTTGATTGGGGTTTCTTGTTCAACCTGACCAGGTCGGCGATACGCACTCCACTTTCATACTTATCAATGATCTCTTTCTTCATCTCTATTGGAATTCTCACCCTTATTGCTGTAGGGTTGGCACTAGAAGCTTTCTTGGGGCCCATGGTCACTTATTTTCCAGAAAAAGCACCGAAAACACTGTAATAATACGAAATATTCCGATTGTATGCTTGGATGTTACCGCGGAGGCTGGCTGGTAAACAATGCCACCGGCGGCACATGTGAGGCTGGCTGAGGGCGCACATTGGACGCGTCTCGGACGAAAATCGGTGAGCGGGTTTTTAAGCGGTATGCGAGGCAAAATTTTTGCGATTAAAGCAAGCGGTATGCGGATTAATCGTTATGTGATGCCATCGGTATGTGGGGGTCCACTGTATATGCTTCTAAACTGTTGTATCTGGATGCCTCTGCAAAAACAGTGATTTTGTATGAGTGAGATGAAAGTGTTGAATGATGATGAAAGTATTTTTCTTTCTGGGAATTTTCCTTATTTTTGAGTCACCCTGCCTCGGTGGGAGACGGCCGACTTGTTAAAAAATATACACCTACCATCCGACTTACGACCAAGCTTGGTTCCGACCAACCGGTCGTAAGTCGAAATGGATGTAAGTCGAACCTTTGAAAATTGCCGACATATTGGGTAGGGCATAATGTCAAAACTTTCCTATATAAACTACCTACATAATACTGTAATGTAATGTACAATCATTATTTCATTCTTTTTACCATAATTTACTTCTATTGTTGTATTTTAATTATTTATGTACTGTATATAATGTATACATGGTAGTGATATGTATTGTAAATTTTACATCGCATACAGTATCATATGTTACTATTATCTTTATGTATTGTCGACACAGTGGAATGGGAGAATACCACTGGTAGTGTCATCCTGCCAGAATGTTGTATAACCTATACCCTAAGTAAAGAGAAACAACTCTGGAACGTGTGTAATACGTATCCGGCTGGCTGGCTGGGTGGCCGGGTCTGTGGTTGGCCGGGTGGGTGGCTGGCTGGCAGGATGGGTGGGTGGCTGGATGGGTGGGTGGCTGGGTGGGTGGCTGGATGGGTGGGTGGGTGGCTCAATGATGGGTGGGTGGCTGGATGGGTGGGTGGGTGGGTGTCTGGATGGGTGGGTGGGTAGTTGGCTGACTGGCTGACTGAATGTGGCTGTCTCTGTATCTCTCTTTGTATCTCTCTGTACCTCTCTTTCTATCTCTCTCTCTATCTCTCTCTCTATCTCTCTCTCTATCTCTCTCTCTATCTCTCTATCTCTATCTCTCTCTCTCTATCTCTCTCTCTCTATCTCTCTCTCTCTCTCTCTCTCTCTCTATCTCTCTCTCTCTGTATCTCTCTCTCTCTCTGTATCTCTCTCTCTCTGTATCTCTCTCTCTCTGTATCTCTCTCTCTCTGTATCTCTCTCTCTCTGTATCTCTCTGTATCTCTCTCTGTATCTCTCTCTGTATCTCTCTCTGTATCTCTCTCTCTCTCTCTCTCTCTCTCTCTCTCTCTCTCTCTCTCTCTCTCTCTCTCTCTCTGTATTTCTCTCTCTGTATCTCTCTCTCTCTCTCTCACTGGTACACGTAAGTCAAGTTATCATACATATTATAAATTACCTAGGATAACCCAAAAAATCCAGACAAAGTGCTATACAGTGGATCTGTGCTCCAGTGCCCTAAATTAATAATAATATTAATAATCATTATTATTACAATAATACATATGTACTAATATTAATATTATTATTATTAAGCTATAATATAATAATCGTGTCCACTCATTACTTACCTTAAAATATCTGTAGTTTTAATGTAGAGTGAGAGGTGAGTAAACAAGATTAAATGAATAAATGAGAGAGAGAATGAGAATGTAGAATGTTCACGAGTTATGTAAACAAACATTGTTGTTGTTGTTACCAGCCCGGACACGAACGATTCCTGTTCACTGTCAAGCCGACCAGAAAAACATCTCATATTTGTTAATTTATATGTTATGTAGCATGTTTATTATATAATTTTGAAAAAAATCGTAGATGGATTAAGCAAAATGTCTACATTAATGTTTTATACACATTTAATGTGCCTCAGTGATTATTATTGTTATTATCATTATTAATATGGCATCTTCAAGACCAGGTACACTCTTAATGAGTGGCTCTGAGACAGACAAGCAGACAAAGACAGACACACAGGTAGACAGAAAGACAGACATACAGGTAGACACAGACAGACACAGGTAGACATAAAGCCAGACACAGGTAGACATAAAGACACACAGGTAGATAGAAAGACAGACACAGGTAGACAGAAAGATGCATAGGTAGACAGAAAGACAGACACACAGGTAGACAGAAAGACAGACACACAGGTAGACAGAAAGACAGACACACTAGTAGACTGACAGATAAACAGACGCACAGAGATACAGACAGATATACAAGCAGACAGATACAGACAGGTTTATGTGCAACAGTGAAAACAAATAGAGAGTTAGAGAGTAAGAGCCTTTCTTGCCACAATCTCCAGTGCAAGATTCAGACTTCATCTTAGGGGCCATGGTGAAATTTACTGTCCAGTTAGTACAGTTAATACAGTATGATGCTGCTGATAGGGCAGGGTTACTCAAACTGATGCTGCCTGCATGACACATTGCTGCTGCGAGTATTGTCAAATATTGTACAGCGGTGTGCATCAGCCGGCCCAGCCCAGCTGCCAGATGCACGGTCGTAAGTCGAGTGGACGTATGTCGAGCAGGTCGTAAGTCGGATGGTAGGTGTATATGTATGTGTAATAAGTGTAATAAGTTCACTATTTTGCCATTATATTATATCATAGTTACTATCTGTCCATTGAAATCTGTTTGCCATTACTTAATTTAGTCCCTTATATATTTTCTCCTTTTTTTTAGCTTTATATAACTACCCTAGTTCATATATTCACAATTGGTAAAATAATCAAGGTGCTATTCTCAGGTGCTAAAGTGTAATAAGTCCACTATTTTGCCATTATATTCCCAAGCTCATTTATTTCATTACCACTTTATTTGTTCACCACAAATTATTTTAGTCCCTTTTATATTGTATCCTTTATTTTAGCTTTAAAGAACTACCTTAGATCATATTTGTACTTTTGTTAAAATAATTCAGGTGCTATTTTTTAGCTTTAGAATATTACTTTGTCTTATACTTAATTCTAACTATAGATTCACTATAAATCTTATGATTACAAGCATTGATCCTGATACCAACCTCTTATTGAATGACTTAAATGAATCAAACAGTAACTGTAATTACTACACAGCAGAACAATCAAAGGCACTTCTCAGAGTCAACAACAACATAACTGTCTTTAACTACAATATCAAATCTTTAAGTAAACATTATGATGACCTCATAGCATTACTAAATTCCCTACATGCCAATATGTCCATCATTACTCTCACCAAAACCTGGCTAAAGCCTGATACTACAGATGTCTATGCTATTCCTGGTTACACAGCCATACACAACTGTAGGCCAGATCAACAAGGGGGTGGCACAGCTGTATACTACTCAGACCAACTAGAATGTATGACTAATAATTGCACAAGGGATGAACATGGGGAATGTATAATAGCTAAATTCAAATCCAAATACCTACAAAAACCTCTCACAGTGATAAACATCTACAGAGTACCACAGTCAAACATTAGCCGTTTTAGTGAAAACCTAGGAAGTATGAAAATTGATGTATGCATGAATAAAGATCACTTACCACTCTCAGGTGACTTCAATATAAATCTCCTGCAAGACCAGGGCCCACACGTTACTGAATTCACAAACACTATGAGTAACTGCATGTTGCTACCAACAGTAACAAAATCTACAAGAGTTACAAAGACTAGTGTTTCCCTACTAGACCACATCTGGACCAACACCATATCCCCTTTAAAATCAGGCATGATCACAGATAATACCACAGACCACTACCCTACCTTCCTCATAACTAATCTAGGCAAATTACCCCAAGACTACTAAAGTCACTTTCAGACTTCACAATGAGGCAGCCATTAATAACTTCACAACAGCAGTGACAAATATTGACTGGCACACTGAGCTAGAAATCTATACAGATATTGATGAAAGTATTAATAACTTTCTAAAAAAGACCCAATACCTCTATAACAAGCACTGCCCTAAAAAAACTAAACAGTGACAGCTAAGAGACTGAACAGTCCCTGGCTAACACCCAGCATCCTCAAATCCATAAATACAAAGCACCTATACAAAAAACAGTACAGAATGGGTCACATAACCAGAGACCAAACAAAACGTTATTCGTCAATCCTAACCATCCTGATAAGAAGGGCAAAAATTGTATTATGAGAACAGATTATCGAACCTAAAAGGTGATATAAAAAAGACCTGGAAAACCCTATCAGAAATTCTAGGAACAAAAAAGATATCACAAAATGGCGCAGTTGAACTAACAAAGCCAGATGAACCCCAACTCCCACCAACTGAAACAGCAAACAGACTCAATGATTTCTTCTCCACAATAGGAAAAAACCTTGCCAATAAAATCCCAAGCTCAAATACCCCACCCAATGACTACCTCACCGGCAACTACCCGAACACACTGTTCCTAGCTCTGACTAACCCAACAGAAGTCTCCCTTATTATCAACACACTAAAAAACAAGACAGTAGATTTAAATACCTTACCACCCTTTATATACAAAAAAGTGTCGCAAGTGCTGTCACCAATCATTGCAACACTCTTTAACAAATCCATCGAATACTCTACCTTCCCTACAGTTCTCAAAATAGCGAGGGTCACCCCGGTCCATAAAGGAGGAGACCAAACAGACTTGAATAATTATAGGCTAATATCCAACTTACACCCTCTCTCTAAAATATTCGAAAAATTAATTCATAGGCGAATCTATTCCTATCTCATCTCCCACAACATACTCAACCCCTGTCAGTTCGGGTTCAGGCCTAATAAAAGTACGAATGATGCTATTATACACATGCTAGAACAAATATACACTGCACTAGAGAAAAAAGAAGTTCCACTGTTGATCACGACCTGCTCCACGTAAAATTGTCGCAGTATGGTATAAGAGGGCACTCCCTCAACTACCTAACATCATACCTCAGCAACAAAAGCCAATATTTGTACACAAATGGAGCAAACTCTTCCGCACAGCCAATTACAGTTGGTGTCTCACAGGGAAGTGTCCTTGGCCCTCTTCTCTTTCTTGTTTACATAAATGACCTTCCAAATGCATCGCAACTACTCAAACCCACACTATTTCCAGATGACACTACATACGTCTTCTCTCACCCAAGCCCAGTCACGCTAGCCAATACTGTGAATACCGAATTACAGAAAATATCTACCTGGATGGGGACTAACAAACTTACTCTCAACATTGACAAAACCTACTTCATTCAGTTTGGTAACAGAGCTACAGATGTCCCTCTTAACATAATGATAAACGGATCACCTATCACAAAGCTCACAGAGGGAAAATTCTTAGAAATCCACCTTGATAATAGACTCAAATTTCAAACACATATACAACAAATTTCCAAGAAAATTTCCAAGACCGTAGGCATACTATCGAAGATACGGTACTATGTTCCACAGTCAGCCCTCCTGGCCCTATATCACTCACTTATTTACCCCTATCTCACCTATGGAATTTGTGCATGGAGCTCAACAACAATAAACCATCTCAGACCATTAATTGCCCAACAAAAGGCTGCAGTCAGAATAGCAAATTCCCACTACAGGCAGCACACTCCACCAATATTCAAAACTCGAAACCTACTCACCATACAAAACATCAATACTTTATTTATTTATTTATTTATTTATTTAGAAATTTTAGCATACATACAGAGGCACAAAAAAAAATACAGGTAAGAGCAGCATGCCAAAGCCACTTATATGCATAGCATTACGGGCTGGCTTAAAATTAACTTAAGATTAACTAAGCAATGATGAAATCAGTGATAAGACATTATTGTAAACAGATAACTATAAAGCACAAATGAGTATTACAAAGACAGGTCATATGGTTGCATGCATTGCTGTTCATTCAGTAGAATGGAGTATTCTGTTAGGTAGTGTATTTAAAAAAATAACAAAGTTAGATTGGGTCCTAGGTTTAACATTTATGTGATATAATTGTGAGTAACATTTTGGATATACAATTTATAAGGTTCAGTTATTCAGTATTTATTTGGTTTTGAGTGAGTAAGTGAACTTTGAGAAGAGACTTGAATTTGTAAACAGGTAGTGTTTCTTTTATATTTACAGGTAATGAATTCCAGATTTTAGGGCCTTTTATGTGCATTGAGTTTTTGCATAGCGTGAGATGGACACGAGGAACATCAAAGAGTGATCTGTGCCTTGTGTTATGGTCATGTGTTCTGTTGAGGTTGGCAAGGAGATGTTTGAGGGGAGGGTTAATATCAGAGTTAAGTGTTCTATGTATGTAATAGGTGCAATAATAAGTATGGATGTTTTGTATGGTGAGTAGGTTGAGTGTTTTGAATATTGGTGGAGTGTGTTGCCTGTAGTGAGAATTTGTTATCATTCTAACTGCAGCCTTTTGTTGGGTAATTAGTGGTCTGAGATGGTTAATTGTTGTTGAGCCCCATGCACAAATTCCATAGGTGAGATAGGGGTAAATAAGAGAGTGATAAAGGGCCAGGAGGGCTGACTGTGGAACATAGTACCGTATCTTCGATAGTATGCCTACAGTCTTGGAAATTTTCTTAGAAATTTGTTGTATATGTGTATGAAATTTGAGTCTATTATCGAGGTGGATTCCTAAGAATTTTCCCTCTGTTAGCTTTGTGATAGGTGATCCGTTTATCATTATGTTAAGAGGTACATCTGTAGCTCTGTTACCAAACTGAATGAAGTAGGTTTTGTCAATGTTTAGTGTAAGTTTGTTAGTCCTCATCCAGGTAGATATTTTCTGTAATTCGGTGTTTACAGTATTGGCTAGCGTGACTGGGCTCGGGTGAGAGAAGACGTATGTAGTGTCATCTGCAAAAAGTGTGGGTTTGAGTAATTGCGAAGCATTTGGTAGGTCATTTATGTATAGGAGAAAGAGAAGAGGGCCAAGGACACTTCCCTGTGGGACACCAACTGTAATTGGTTGTGCGGAAGAGCTTGCCCCATTTGCGTACACATATTGGCTTCTGTTGCTGAGGTAAGACTTGAGGTAGTTGAGGGAGTGCCCTCTAATACCATAGTGTGACAATTTTACGTGGAGCAAGTCATGGTCAACTGTATCAAAAGCTTTACGTAAGTCAATGAAGATCCCCAGTGGGACTTCTTTTTTCTCTATTGCAGTGTATATATGTTCTAGCATGTGTATAATAGCATCATTAGTATTTTTATTAGGCCTGAATCCAAATTGGCAGGGGTTGAGAATGTTTTGGGAGATGAGGTAGGAGTAGATTCGTTTATGAATTAATTTTTCGAAGATTTTTGAGAGAGGGTGTAAATTGGATATTGGCCTATAGTTATTCAACTCTGTTTGGTCTCCTCCTTTATGGATCGGGGTGACCCTTGCTATTTTGAGAACTGTAGGGAAGGTGGAGGATTCAATGGATTTGTTAAAGAGTGTTGCAATGATTGGTGATAGTACTTGTGACGCTTTTTTGTATATAAAGGGTGGTAAGGTATTTAAATCTCCTGCCTTGTTTTTCAGTGCGTTGATAATAAGGGAGACTTCGTATGGGTTAGTCGGAGCTAGGAACAGTGTGTTCGGGTAGTTGCCAGTGAGGTAGTCATTTGGTGGGGTATCTGAGCTTGGGATTTTATTGGCAAGGTTTTGACCTATAGTGGAGAAGAAATCATTGAGTCTGTTTGCTGTTTCTGTTGGTGGGAGTTGGGGTTCATCTGATTTTGCTAATTTTATTTCGCTATGTCGTGATATCTTTTTTGTTCCCAGAATTTCTGATAGGGTCTTCCAGGTCTTTTTTATATCACCTCGTAAGTTGGATAATCTGTTCTCATAATACAATTTTTTTGCCCTTCTTATCAGGCTGGTTAGGATTGACGAGTAACGTTTTGTTTGGTCTCTGGTTATGTGACCCATTCTGTACTGTTTTTCATATCGGTGTTTTGTATTTATGGATTTGAGAATGCTGGGTGTTAGCCAGGGACTGTTCAGTCTCTTAGCTGTCATCTGTTTAGTTTTTTTAGGGCAGTGCTTGTTATAAAGGTATTGGGTCTTTTTTAGAAAATTATTAAAACATTCGTCAATATCTGTATAGATTTCTAGCTCAGTGTGCCAGTCAATGTTTGTTACTGCTGTTGTGAAGTTATTAATGGCTGCCTCATTGTGAAGTCTGAAGGTGACTTTAGTAGTGTCTTGGGGTATTTTACCAAGAGTTGTTATGAGGAAAGTAGGGTAGTGGTCTGTGGTATTATCTGTAATTATGCCTGATTTTAAAGGGGATATGGTGTTGGTCCAGATGTGGTCAAGTAGGGAAACACTAGTCTCTGTAACTCTTGTAGGTTTTGTTACTGTTGGTAGCAACATGCAGTTACTCATTGTGTTTGTGAATTCAGTAACGTGTGGGTCCTGGTCTTGCAGGAGATTTATATTGAAGTCACCTGAGAGTAGTAAGTGATCTTTGTTCATGCGTGCATCAGTTATCATACTTCCTAGGTTTTGACTAAATTGGCTAATGTTTGATTGTGGAACTCTGTAGATGTTTATCACTGTGAGAGGTTTTTGTAGGTATTTGGATTTGAATTTAGCTATTATATATTCCCCATGTTCATCCCTTGTGCAAGTATTAGTGATACATTCTAGTTGGTCTGAGTAGTATATAGCAGTGCCACCCCCTTGTTGGTCTGGCCTACAGTTGTGTATGGCTGTGTAACCAGGAATGGCATAGACATCTGTAGTATCAGGCTTTAGCCAGGTTTCAGTTAGTGTAATGATGGACATATTGGCATGCAAGGAATTTAGTAATGCTAGGAGGTCATCATAATGCTTGCTTAAAGATCTGATATTGTAGTTAAAGATAGTTATGTTGTTGTTGGCTCTGAGAAGTGCCTTTGATTGTTCTGCTGTGTAGTAATTACAGTAACTGTTTGAATCATTTAAGTCATTAAATAAGAGGTTGGTATCAGGATCAATGCTTGTAATCATAAGATTTGTAGTGAATCTATAGTTAGAATTAAGTAAAAAATAAAGTAAATATTCTAAAGCTAAAAAAAAAATAGCACCTGAATTATTTAACAAATGTAAAAATAATGAGCTAAGGTAGTTTTTTAAAGCTAAAATAAAGGAGACAATATAAAAGGGACTAAAATAATTTGTGGTGAACAAATAAAGTGATGATCAAATAATGGAGCTTGGGAATATGATAGTAGGTAGTACTTTAAAGGTAATTCTTTAAAGTTAGAATTATAATATAAAATTATAATATAAAAGGGACTAATATAAGTTGTGGTGAACAATAAAGTGGTAATCAAATAAATGAGCTTTGGAGTATAATGGCAAAATAGTGAACTTATTAACTTTAGCACCTGAGAATAGCACCTTGATTATTTTAACAATTGTGAATATATGAGCTAAGGTAGTTATATAAAGCTAAAATAAAGGAAAAAAAAATATATAAGGGACTACAATTAAGTAATGGTAAACAAGTTAAATGGACAGATAGTCACTATGAAATAATATTGGTTTAGGAGTAAGATCTGATTTGTAATATTAAATAAGTTGAGCAGTTTATTGCACAATAAAAATTAAAAAAAAAAAATGAGGTAGTTGGTACTAGCTAGCAAAAGATAGTTTTGGTACTTGCAAAAAAGTAATTGGAATATACACTAATTGCACACACAATAAAAAGTGACTAAAAAAACAAGTAGTGGTAAACAAAATTAAATGGACAGGTAAGAACAATGAATAATATTAATTTGGAGTAAGATTTGACTTGTAACATAAAATTATGAGCAATTAATAGCAGTAAGAAAGAAGTAAAAAAGTATTGGAGGTAGTTAGCATTAGCTTGTGATGAAAAAAATAATAAAAAATAATAATGCACAATATAATAGTAAGAAAAACTTTCACCATCACACTATATGCACCACACTGTATATATGTATTAAGGGCACTTATCTAATCTGTTACAGAAATGTCAGCTTTTCTAAGGAAGGTAGAGAAATCGTGTTCGTTTGAGATAGTATATTGTTGTCCTGTTGATGTTTTCCTTACTAGTATTTTCCCATCTCGCGTGAAACACTGATGTATTTTGTTTTCCTGTTTAAGTTTTCTCAGCCTGAACAGAAGGTTTTGACGTTTTCTTGTTAGACACTCATTTATGTACACTCCATTTTTCATTGTAATTGCTGATTTAATTAGGTCCTTTCTTTTATCGTATGAATGAAGTCTGATCATTATACTGTGTTTACTTCCTGGTTTTCCTAACAAACGTGTTTCTTTGATTTCATTGTTTTGCACGATGACTTGTACGTGGTCGTGTATTATCTTGACAGCAGTTTCTTTGCACTGAGCTTGTGTTATGTCACTTGGAATGTGTGGACTGTTTATTATAACTGCATCAGACAACTTATCTTGTTCAGTTTTGTCGTCTTGGAAATCAAGGTATTCATTTAGTCGAGTGTACATGTTCTGATTCCAGTCCTTGATTGCTTCTTCAACCTTCATATTTATTGTAGTTATTTGTTCAGTGTGACTGGCTATAGCTGCTTTCAGAGTATTTTCTGTCTCAACACTTCCCGATGTAATCTTCTCTTCAAGGTTTTGGATCTTGTTCTCGAGGTTGGTTATCTTGGATTCTCGTCGCTCGAGTGTTGCTTTGATATCTTTGATTTCATTTTCTAGAGCAACGATGTAGTCCTTGATATTGTCAGGAATAATCATACCTGAGTAATCATGGGTGAATCCTTTGAAGGGAGTGGAGTTGGAGGGGGAGTCAGCCATGTTTGTTGTTGTTGTTGTTCCCTGGGTGGCGGCGGTGAGGGGGGTTGATGATACACCGGCGTCCTGCTGGGTAGACAGGTTGAGTTCTAGGGTCCTTGCTGTTATTCTTTTATTACTGATGTTGTTTCTTCTGCGATATCCTTTCATAGTATCACTGAAGTAGATACTGTGTAGCAATGGAGGAGAAGGCTTGTTTTCTCGGAGCTTGGGTTAAGTGGTTGTCTGGCAGCGGAGGCAGTGTTTGGGTTAGCAGGGCTGTCTTCCTTAGATCTTCTATTTTCGTCAAGATTTGGGTTACATTCTTAGTATTCTTGGGTCATTTTGTGGTGTACGTGGGTTCATGTAGTTGAACTTTCACTTAGGCCATCACAAGTTTTGATGAGCGATGTTTTTTGAGGAAGAAGAGCTGGTAGGATGCCGCTGCTGCCGCTGCCGCGGTATCAGGATCAACTTAGGTCACACTACACATACATGTACAAGCAGATATATACACACCCCTCTGGGTTTTCTTCTGCAGTGGACCCCCGAGTTTCGGCAGCCTCGACTTTCACGAAATTCAACCTTCGGTGAGTTTTTTTTTTTGGGAAAAATTTGGCCTCAAGTTTCGTGAAAAAACTCGTGTTTCAGCGACCGTCCGGTACCCGTCCGCCCATCACCGCACACACAAAGCCAGTCTTCCACGCCATTCACGCTCAGTGTGCCATTGTTTACCAACACGTGACCATCACCCTGCAGGTTCATACAATACATTTCATTATAATTCATTGTTTTTTGTGCTTGCAACTGCTAAATAAGTCATCATGGACCCAAGGAAAGCTAGTGCAAGCCCTTTGGCAAATAAAGTGAGTGACGGGGATGTGGAAGAGTTGGTGGAGGACCACAGGGAAGAGCTAAGCACTGACGAACTGCAAGAGCTTCAACTGGAACAGCATCAGACCAGAGTCAAGGAACTTGCTTCAGAGGAGCAGGAAGAGGGAGTGGATGAGGTACGTTCTTCAGTGATTAAGGACATGTGTGGAATGTGGAATGAGTTGCAAAGTTTTGTTGAAAAGTATCACCCTGACCAAGCTGAAACAAGCCGTATCTGCAACATGTACAATGACGGTGTTGTGTCCCACTTCAGGGAAATCTTAAAGAAACACCAGAATAAGAACTCTCTGGATAGATATTTTGTCCGCCAGGGGTCCAGTGACTCAAGTTGTTCCCAGTGGCATTAAAAGAAGAAGGGAAGTAACCCCAGATAAGGACTTGCTACCTAAAGTCCTAATGGAAGAAGATTCTCCTTCCAAACAATAGTGTACACATTCCTTCTATCACCTCCTCCCATCTTCCATCCACCCAGAAGTCTTCAGTAAAGGTAAGTGTAATGTTATTATTATTTATTTTAAATGCATGTACTTGATTTCTGATTACCTGGAGTTTACCTGGAGAGAGTTCCGGGGGGTCAACGCCCCCGCGGCCCGGTCTGTGACCAGGCCTCCTGGTGGATCAGAGCCTGATCAACCAGGCTGTTGCTGCTGGCTGCACGCAAACCAATGTACGAGCCACAGCCCGGCTGATCAGGAACTGACTTTAGGTGCTTGTCCAGTGCCAGCTTGAAGACTGCCAGGGGTCTGTTGGTAATCCCCCTTATGTGTGCTGGGAGGCAGTTGAACAGTCTTGGGCCCCTGACACTTATTGTATGGTCTCTTAACGTGCTAGTGACACCCCTGCTTTTCATTGGGGGGATGTTGCATCGTCTGCCAAGTCTTTTGCTTTCGTAGTGAGTGATTTTCGTGTGCAAGTTCGGTACTAGTCCCTCTAGGATTTTCCAGGTGTATATAATCATGTATCTCTCCTGCCTGCATTCCAGGGAATACAGGTTTAGGAACCTCAAGCGCTCCCAGTAATTGAGGTGTTTTATCTCCGTTATGCGCGCCGTGAAGGTTCTCTGTACATTTTCTAGGTCAGCAATTTCACCTGCCTTGAAAGGTGCTGTTAGTGTGCAGCAATATTCCAGCCTAGATAGAACAAGTGACCTGAAGAGTGTCATCATGGGCTTGGCCTCCCTAGTTTTGAAGGTTCTCATTATCCATCCTGTCATTTTTCTAGCAGACGCGATTGATACAGTGTTATGGTCCTTGAAGGTGAGATCCTCCGACATGATCACTCCCAGGTCTTTGACGTTGGTGTTTCGCTCTATTTTGTGGCCAGAATTTGTTTTGTACTCATTATATAAATATTTATTTAATTTGAAAAAAATATTTTATTTTAATATTTTTGGGTGTCTGCAACGGATTAATTTTATTTCCATTATTTCTTATTGGGAAAATGGTTTCGAGTTTCGTGAATTTCAACCTTCGGCGGGCTCTCTGGAACGGATTAATCACGAAACTCGGGGGTCCACTGTATTTTCTTTCTAGTTCTTGTTCTTGTTTATTTCCTCTTATCTCCCTGGGGAAGTGGAACAGAATTCTTCCTCCGTAAGCCATGCGTGTTGTAAGAGGTGACTAAAATGCCGGGAGCAAGGGGCTAGTAACCTCTTCTCCTGTATATATTACTAAATGTAAAAGGAGAAACTTTCGTTTTTCCTTTTGGGCCACCCTGCCTCAGTGGGATACGGCCGGTGTGTTGAAAGAAGAAGAAATAAATAAATAAATATATATATGAATATGCAATAACTTTAAAACCCTTGAAATTTTGGAGTTTCCAGACATAATGGAGAGACGCAGAGCTCATGTAGAATGTAAAAAAAAACAGGTAGTGTGCAGTGACTGTATTAGAAGCCAAGTGGGGGAGCCATATAGCAAGTTTTGTTCATAATTTAAAATACATGTATCCGTATTAACCCATTCAGGGTCGGCATACCCTCTCCCAAACCTGTCCTCAGGGTCGGTAAATATTCGATAAAAAAAAAATTCTTATGAAAAGATAGTTTTTTTTTTTTTCTAAATTTTATAGGCTAAAAAAATTTTTTTGCCATCAATACTTACCGAGATATGGAGGCATGAAGTTGACAGAAATTGAACAGCATACGGCAACATCGTCGACTGCCAGTCACCCCATAATAGTTTATTTTGCTTTTTGTTTTTTTCTACTTTTTTCTTTTATTTTTTAACCCTTTCAGGGTCGACAGGCCCTCTCCGAAACTCGTTCTCAGGGTCGGCCAAATTTAAAAAAAAAAAAAAATTATTTTTTCTTATGAAAAGATAGAGAATCTTTTCCCGATCATAAAGACACCAAAAGTTTGAAATTTGATAGAAAACTTACGGAATTATGCTCTCGCAAAGTTAGCGGTCTCGGCGATGTTTACGCATCGGCGATTTTGCCCACTTTGAGCCCCATTTTCGGCCAATTTCACTGTACTAGTCGACAAAAAACATGAATATTTCGCTAGAACTCCATTTTTTCTATCGAATGGGTGCAAGAAACCACTCATTTATGAAATTCAACTATCCAGTACAGTGGTCAGAATTTAGCAATTTTGCCAATTTCACACAAATTTCAAAAGATGCCAATTTCCGAATAGGGTCCAGAATAAACAAGAAAGACATTCCTGGCACTAAAATGACATTTCCTCTAGTCATTATTCACGTCTCAAGGCCCCTCTTATATTCTTTTGCTTTCCACTTTGAATTTTTATTTTCACAAAAAATATAAGATTTACTGTTATGCAGACTACTGCATTAGTGTAAAAAATGGTATAAATATTATTGGTGCACTTGTGAAAGAATATTAGACTCACCAGTTGACGTGTATTGCACGCTTGGCACGATTTGTTTACTTTTGAAGTTTGGTAAAAATCGAACATTTCTGCTACTTTGAGCTCAATTTCAAGGCACCTTTCTTTGTAAAACCAGTCAAAATCATCTCTATTTCTGTAATATGTCTTCCATTCTATAAAATGAGACCAAGAAAACTAGAATACAACAATAAATACCATACGAAAATACACTGCAAAGTCGCTGATTTATTAAAAAAAAATGGTCAAAGTTTTTTTTTTCTCATTATGCACTGTGTGCTGCAGGATTTTTTTAGACTGTGCACACTGACCACATAGACCCATTCTTTCATATGAAGGCCTACCAGCTTTCTCCCACTAGATTTGAGGCCGCTAGAATTTATGAGTACTAGTACGTCAAAAACCCCTATGCGTAAGACGTACTAGTACGACGAAAACCCTCAAAGGGTTAATATTTTATTTTTTCACGTAACTTTTATGGCCTCTGAGACCAATATAAAGACTATTTTGTATATATTCACTCATTGTATACTACACAATAACAGCACAAACTTTGCTGCCATTATTTTTTATTATCACACTGGCCGATTCCCACCAAGGCAGGGTGGCCCGAAAAAGAAAAACTTTCACCATCATTCACTCCATCACTGTCTTGCCAGAAGGGTGCTTTACACTACAGTTTTTAAACTGCAACATTAACACCCATCCTTCAGAGTGCAGGCACTGTACTTCCCATCTCCAGGACTCAAGTCCGGCCTGCCGGTTTCCCTGAATCCCTTCATAATTGTTACTTTGCTCACACTCCAACAGCACGTCAAGTATTAAAAACCATTTGTCTCCATTCACTCCTATCAAACACGCTCACGCATGCCTGCTGGAAGTCCAAGCCCCTCGCACACAAAACCTCCTTTACCCCCTCCCTCCAACCTTTCCTAGGCCGACCCCTACCCCGCCTTCCTTCCACTACAGACTGATACACTCTTGAAGTCATTCTGTTTCGCTCCATTCTCTCTACATGTCCGAACCACCTCAACAACCCTTCCTCAGCCCTCTGGACAACAGTTTTGGTAATCCCGCACCTCCTCCTAACTTCCAAACTACGAATTCTCTGCATTATATTCACACCACACATTGCCCTCAGACATGACATCTCCACTGCCTCCAGCCTTCTCCTCGCTGCAACATTCATCACCCACGCTTCACACCCATATAAGAGCGTTGGTAAAACTAAATAAATAAATACATTCCCCTCTTTGCCTCCAAGGACAAAGTTCTTTGTCTCCACAGACTCCTAAGTGCACCACTCACTCTTTTTCCCTCATCAATTCTATGATTCACCTCATCTTTCATAGACCCATCCGCTGACACGTCCACTCCCAAATATCTGAATACGTTCACCTCCTCCATACTCTCTCCCTCCAATCTGATATCCAATCTTTCATCACCTAATCTTTTTGTTATCCTCATAACCTTACTCTTTCCTGTATTCACCTTTAATTTTCTTCTTTTGCACACCCTACCAAATTCATCCACCAATCTCTGCAACTTCTCTTCAGAATCTCCCAAGAGCACAGTGTCATCAGCAAAGAGCAGCTGTGACAACTCCCACTTTGTGTGTGATTCTTTATCTTTTAACTCCACGCCTCTTGCCAAGACCCTCGCATTTACTTCTCTTACAACCCCATCTATAAATATATTAAACAACCACGGTGACATCACACATCCTTGTCTAAGGCCTACTTTTACTGGGAAAAAATTTCCCTCTTTCCTACATACTCTAACTTGAGCCTCACTATCCTCGTAAAAACTCTTCACTGCTTTCAGTAACCTACCTCCTACACCATACACTTGCAACATCTGCCACATTGCCCCCCTGTCCACCCTGTCATACGCCTTTTCCAAATCCATAAATGCCACAAAGACCTCTTTAGCCTTATCTAAATACTGTTCTCTTATATGTTTCACTGTAAACACCTGGTCCACACACCCCCTACCTTTCCTAAAGCCTCCTTGTTCATCTATCCTATTCTCCGTCTTACTCTTAGTTCTTTCAATTATAACTCTACCATACACTTTACCAGGTATACTCAACAGACTTATCCCCCTATAATTTTTGCACTCTCTTTTATCCCCTTTGCCTTTATACAAAGGAACTATGCATGCTCTCTGCCAGTCCCTAGGTACCTTACCCTCTTCCGTACATTTATTAAATAATTGCACCAACCACTCCAAAACTATATCCCCACCTGCTTTTAACATTTCTATCTTTATCCCATCAGTCCCGGCTGCCTTACTCCCTTTCATTTTACCTACTGCCTCACGAACTTCCCCCACACTCACAACTGGCTCTTCCTCACTCCTACAAGATGTTATTCCTCCTTGCCCTATACACGAAATCACAGCTTCCCTATCTTCATCAACATTTAACAATTCCTCAAAATATTCCCTCCATCTTCCCAATACCTCTAACTCTCCATTTAATAACTCTCCTCTCCTATTTTTAACTGACAAATCCATTTGTTCTCTAGGCTTTCTTAACTTGTTAATCTCACTCCAAAACTTTTTCTTATTTTCAACAAAATTTGTTGATAACATCTCACCCACTCTCTCATTTGCTCTCTTTTTACATTGCTTCACCACTCTCTTAACCTCTCTCTTTTTCTCCATATACTCTTCCCTCCTTGCATCACTTCTACTTTGTAAAAACTTCTCATATGCTAACTTTTTCTCCCTTACTACTCTCTTTACATCATCATTCCACCAATCGCTCCTCTTCCCTCCTGCACCCACTTTCCTGTAACCACAAACTTCTGCTGAACACTCTAACACTACATTTTTAAACCTACCCCATACCTCTTCGACCCCATTGCCTATGCTCTCATTAGCCCATCTTTCCTCCAATAGCTGTTTATATCTTACCCTAACTGCCTCCTCTTTTAGTTTATAAACCTTCACCTCTCTCTTCCCTGATGCTTCTATTCTCCTTGTATCCCATCTACCTTTTACTCTCAGTGTAGCTACAACTAGAAAATGATCTGATATATCTGTGGCCCCTCTATAAACATGTACATCCTGAAGTCTACTCAACAGTCTTTTATCTACCAATACATAATCCAACAAACTACTGTCATTTCGCCCTACATCATATCTTGTATACTTATTTATCCTCTTTTTCTTAAAATTTGTATTACCTATAACTAAACCCCTTTCTATACAAAGTTCAATCAAAGGGCTCCCATCATCATTTACACTTGGCACCCCAAACTTACCTACCACACCCTCTCTAAAAGTTTCTCCTACTTTAGTATTCAGGTCCCCTACCACAATTACTCTCTCACTTGGTTCAAAGGCTCCTATACATTCACTTAACATCTCCCAAAATCTCTCTCTCTCCTCTGCATTCCTCTCTTCTCCAGGTGCATTCACGCTTATTATGACCCACTTCTCACATCCAACCTTTACTTTAATCCACATAATTCTTGAATTTACACATTCATATTCTCTTTTCTCCTTCCATAACTGATCATTTAACATTACTGCTACCCCTTCCTTTGCTCTAACTCTCTCAGATACTCCAGATTTAATCTCATTTATTTCCCCCCACTGAAACTCTCCTACCCCCTTCAGCTTTGTTTCGCTTAGGGCCAGGACATCCAACTTCTTTTCATTCATAACATCAGCAATCATCTGTTTCTTGTCATCCGCACTACATCCACACACATTTAAGCATCCCAGTTTTATAAAGTTTTTCTTCTTCTCTTTTTTAGTAAATGTCTACAGGAGAAGGGGTTACTAGCCCATTGCTCCCGGCATTTTAGTCACCTCATACGACACGCATGGCTTACGGAGGAAAGATTCTTTTCTACTTCCCCATGGATAATAGAAGAAATAAAGAAGAACAAGAGCTATTTAGAAAAAGGAGAAAAACCTAGATGTATGTATATATATATATGCATGTGCATGTCTGTGAAGTGTGACCAAAGTGTAAGTAGGAGTAGCAAGATATCCCTGTTATCTAGCGTGTTTATGAGACAGAAAAAGAAACCAGCAATCCTACCATCATGCAAAACAGTTACAGGTTTTTGTTTCACAGTCATCTGGCAGGACAGTAGTACTTCCCTGGGTGGTTGCTGTCTACCAACCTACTACCTAAATTGCATGCTGCCATTATATTGTTTACAAAACATGTTTACACAAACCAACAATAAAAAATGTTGTGTATTACTATTTTTCTGTCATATATATACTCATATAGAGTCACTGGACATGTTCCTATAACTACAAGAGGTTCTGAAAGCTTGTAGTAGTGTGAGGGTAAACTTGTAAATATGCTTAGTCACTGGTGTGTTTTGTGTCACAATGATGCATCATACCACCACTCACTAACCTCACTGCCTTCCACAACACATCCCTTCCTCCCCACACACCTACCTTCCTTCCTTTCCTTCCTTCATTCCATCCTCTCATCTCTTCCTACCTACCTTCCCTCCTCCTTCCTCTCATCTCTTCCTACCTACTTTCCCTCCCTCCTTCCTTCCCTCCTGCCTTCCTTCCCTCCTGCCTTCCTTCCTTCCCTCCTTCCTTCCTTCCCTCCTTCCTTCCTTCCTTCCTTCCCTCCTTTCTTCCTTCCTTCCTTCCTTCCTTCCTTCCTTCCTTACTTCCCTCTTTCCCTCCTTCCTTCCTTCAAGTAACTTTTCTGGCCTGTGAGACCAATATAAGGTATATTGAATGTATATTCACTCATTGTATGCTACACAACAACTGCACAAACAGTTATTATATTGTTTACAAAGTATGTTTACACAAACCAACAATAAAAATGTTGTTTATTAATATTTTTCTATCACATATATACACATATAAAGTCACTGGACACTTCCCAGAACTGCTACAGTTTCTGTAAAGCTCGTAGTTGTTGTGTGGGGGTGGACTTGTAAATATGCTGAGTCACCAGCCTAATTATTGTCACAATGACAAATAACACCACCACTCACTACCCTCACTGCCTGTCAACACCCATCCCTTCCTCCCCACCTCACCAACCCACATGGAAATAAATCACTGTCTGAATTTTTTGAGTTATCCTAGGTTGATGGTCTCCTTCCTTTCTTCCCTCCTTCCTTCCCTCCTTCCTTCCTTCCCTCCTTCCCTCCCTCCTTCCTTCTCTCATTCCTCTCATCTCTTCCTTTCTTCTTTCCTTCCTCACATCTTTTCCTTCTTTCCTCCCTTTCTTCTACCTTCCTTCCTTCTTCCTTCCTTCCTTCCTTCCTTCCTTCCTACCTTCCTTCCTTCCTTCCTTCCTTCCTTCCTTCCTTCCTTCCTTCCTTTCCTCCTTCCTTCCCTCCTTCCTTCCCTCCTTCCTTCCTTCCTTCCTTCCTTCCTTCCTTCCTTCCTTCCTTCCTTCCTTACTTCCTTCCTTCCTTCCTTCCTTCCTTCCTTCCTTCCTTCAGGTTGGTTTCCTGGCCATTGCTTTTGGTCACAAACTCCTCAAAACCATGAAATTCATCTTCACTGACACTTCTATCTGTGTTTGAACTGTCACCTGGGGATAAAAGAGCCCCATTTAGCCGAGGAGTGAGGAGTTTCTTACCGCTAGACATGGTGAACAAGGTGTAATAAATTGGCTTTCCCACAATGCACCACTGGGTCCCCGATTTTTTTATACCGCGCACACTGACCATGGAGACCCAGACTCTCACATCCAGGACTACCAGCCTTTTCCTGCTTGATTTGAGGATGCTAGAATTTATGCGTACTAGTATGGCACCAACCCTAGCGAGTAAGCCGTACTAGTAGGCACCAACCCTGAAAGGGTCAACAGAATGCCGTAAGGCGATACAAAATAAAGTGTGGCCCTATTGTATATTAACCCTTAAACTATCCAAACGTTGATCTACATTCACGTGCGTAGCGCTCCAACCTCTATTTTCTCCTTTTGAAAGTATGTAAAAAAACGTAGATCTACATTCGGAGCACTATGCAAGTGAATGTAGATCTACGTTTCGACAGTTTAACCCTTTGAGGGTCCGTCCCGTAGATCTACGGCTTTACGTTCAGGGTCCAAACCGTAGATCTACGTCATGAGCTCAGCTCACTCTGATAAACTGTGAGTGATACATATGAGAGAATATATCTATGTGGTATGTGTGCACCACATAAAACAGATCCTGCAGCACGCTGTGTATAATGAGAAAAAAAACTGAAATCATGATTTTTCGATTAAAACAGCAACTTTGCAGTGTTTTTTCGTATGTTTTTTATAGTTGTATTTGCGATTTCTTGGTCTCATTTGATAGAATGGAAGACATATTACAGAAATAAAGATGATTTTGATTGGTTTTAGCACTGGAAATGGCTTGAAACTGAGCTCCAAGTAGCAGAAATGTTAAATTTTCGCCGATATTCAAGAGTAAACAAACTACCTCACATGTCTAATACACGCCAGCTGGTGGGTCTAATATGCATTCACAAATATGGTGATGATATTTATACAATTATTACAGTATTGCATAACAGTAAATCTTCTATTTTTTGGTGTGAATAAAAATTCATTATGTGAATAAAAAATCAAAATGGAATTTATTTGTAAAGCCTCAAAACGTAACTAATGAACAGAGGAAATGTTAGTTTAGTTCCAGGAATGCCTACATTGTTTATTCTGGACCCTATTTTGAAATTGGAATATTTTGAACTTTGTGTAAAATTGGCCAAATTAACAATTTCTGATCACTTTAATTTGTAGTTGAAACAGTTGACTTGGCGATTTCTTGTGCTCAATCGATAGAATAGAAGTAATACTAGTGAAATAGCTAAGAATTTGGTTGACTGGAATAATGTAATTGGCCTAAAATGGGAGTCAAAGTCGGCAAAATCGCCAATTCATAAATATCGCTGACACATCAAAATTTGCGAGAGCATAATTTCGTCAATTTTCCATCAAATTTCGTACTTTTTGTTTTATTACCTTCACATGAAGATTCTCTACCATTTCACAGGAAAAAATAACAAATTTTTTTTTTTTAAATTCTTGGACACTGGGGCACCACTTCAGATTTGGGCCTTGGACCCTGAAGGGGTTAAGGGTTAAATTACCTTCAGTTGTGTGAAGCTATAGAAATTGAAATGTTTTGTTGTTGTATTTTATTAAACATGTTTGATAGGAGTGAATGGAGACAAATGGTTTTTAATACTTGACGTGCTGTTGGAGTGTGAGCAAAGTAACATTTATGAAGGGATTCAGGGAAACCGGCAGGCCGGACTTGAGTCCTGGAGATGGGAAGTACAGTGCCTGCACTCTGAAGGAGGGGTGTTAATGTTTCAGTTTAAAAACTGTAGTGTAAAGCACCCTTCTGGCAAGACAGTGATGGAGTGAATGATGGTGAAAGTTTTTCTTTTTCGGGCCACCCTGCCTTGGTGGGAATCGGCCAGTGTGTTAATAAATAAATAAATAATAAAATTGCCACCTGTAAAACTTACTAGTACAGCCTCTCCTCATCTAACAACGGAGTTCCGTTCCTAAGACCACGTCAGCATCAAAATATTGGCTCAATGAACGTCACTGAACTCTGTGTAAGTCATTCATGTCGGGGCCTGAGCGGCCCAGTGTGCCATTGTTTACCAGCCAGTGAGGACGATCCCACACGTTCATACGATACATTTTGTATTATTCCATTCTTTTTAGTGCTTGTAACTGCTAAATAAGCCACCATGGGCCCAAAGAAAGCCTCTAGTTCCAGCCAGCCCTTTGGTAAAGGACTGAGAGAGAGAGGAGAATGTGCCTTTTTTAGTGATTCTGCAATATGTACGATACTAAAGCAGCAGGAGTCCATAAAGGTTGTAGCACCAGCCAGTGATAAAGTGTAGCATTAACTGTAGCAAGTAAGTTGAGCGATTAATCGATAGAAAAAGGACAGCATGAAACTGACTCCTCCGTTGTTGTTGGAGGTATATAGGGCTACTGACTAACACCGCCGCCTTCACCACCACTATGTAAGGCTAATCTTTCAGTGGCCGTTATACACCCAACAACAAACAAACCACCACTCATGACATTCTTAATGCCATATTTTATTCATTCTAGAGTATATATCATGTTTCTATGTTATTAATATTGTTTATTATATTGTATTAGATGAATTGTGCTAGATAAATAAGCTGTAGAGCTGATATTAGTGAAGGACTATCTTGTCCTGTCTCCCAACACAATTCTTAACATATACCAGAAACAGACCTCTCTGAAGCACTATTTTGAGAAACAAGGGTCCAGTGACTCTCAAGCTGGTCCAAGTGGCATTAAAAATCAAAGGAGGGAAGTAACCCAGGGTAAGGACTTGGTACCTGAAGTCTTTATGGAAGGGGATTTCCCTTTCAAACAGTTGTAAACTCCTCCATCCTCTCCCCTCCTCCAGTCTTCCATACATCACCATGTCTTCAATAAAGGTAAGTGTGATATTATTATTGTTTTATTCTTCATGTATAATTGTTTTCTGTGTAGGTAAATGTATATTTCATGTAGAAAATATTTTTTAATACTTTTGGGTGTCTGAAACGGATTAATTGGATTTCCATTATTTCTTATGGGGAAAATTAATTCAGAATAAGTCAGATTCAGATAAGTCACTCTCTCTGGAACAGATTAATTTCATAATCCAGGGGTCCACTGTACATTATTGAGGTATTCATACTGGTCAGAGAGCCCGTCTTACGTTTACCGACATACTCGTTTACCGAGTCGTCTGTAAATTAGTACATCGCTAAGGGAGGAGAGGCTGTAATACTAATTATGAAAATTCTTTTGATAATGCAATTCAAATAACTGTTCACAAATTGTTCACCACTAGCAATTAGTGTTACTGTGCTTTTTACCAGTAAGTCATTCATAATAGACAATCATATCTGCAGAAGAGCTGTTTGTATACCTGCCCAAATTAAAATTTCATATTACAGGTATGTTAAGATATTATGAACAAAAAGGAATACAACAAACTTAAATTTCCTGCATCAGCCACATTATCTTAATACAGTGTATATTGAAACATATATTTTAATGTAAACAGTCCAAGCAGATCTACATTCACATGTGTAGTGCTCCAAAAGTAGATCTACGTTTTTTTACATATTTTCAAATATAAAAAAAAAAAAAAAGTAGATCAAAGTTTTTTACACATTTTAAAATGTAAAAAAAAAAAAAGATCTACTTTTTTTACATACTTTCAAATGTTGAAAAAACGTATATATACGTTTGGACCATTTACGGGTTAACTCAAGTTTAGCAAAAATTAAATATTTTGTATTGAACTACATTTAAACCCAAATGGAGAAAATAAAACAATTCCTTCCTTAGTACTGTGAAGTCAAAATATATGCTATAGTACTATACTCTTCTGTTTTATTTTCTCCATAAAGAATCGTTAGTGCCACTGACTATTGTTTATTATATGTTTGCGTATTGATTTTGTACAGAGTTGCTGTACTTTCTACAGGAAGAATTTGTGTCTCGTGGAAGAGCTGTGGCAGGAGCAGTGTGGGGCTTACATTCCACCAAGGTGAGGGTGGAAGGTGCCCTTGGACTCTGGCCCATGGTAGTTGACACTCACCAACTACTACAAGAGGCTTTCCACCTTACTGCCTTTGGCTCCACCCAGTTGTAAGTTATTCATGCTGTATGTACCTGCTGCTATTTGTTTCCACAATACACCTGTTAATAATTTAATCACACTATAAATCATACCAGGTTTTAATTGTTTGGTTAATCAGATGACTAAGAGGTTGCCTGCAGGTGCAGGAGTGGCAACTGAAGGTTTGGCTTTTGGTATTCTTTCTAGTTTCCCCACTGCCATTATTAGTTAAAACACAATTGTGCAGTTAATTATTCTTGTTTAAGTGAGTAATTGGGTTCCTGGCCATCATTGTTTTACAAAATCAGATGCACACGACTGGCATATGGGTACCAATTAGAGAGATGCCTAGCACAACACTGTCAACACTGCCAGGCAGATCTATCAATTCACCATAGCTTAATAGATTGCCCTATTTATAAGAGAGCACACAGAATTCACTTTCAACATGTGCAACACCCTGATGTGCTCACTCTAACCTCACCTCAATGCAGACTCACTCTTTGGCTTTTTAATAAAAACTGACCAATTGCACCAGCTCTTATATTAATTTTGCAATTGCACTAACCCCACACTAACCCTCAGCTCCACTAACCCCAATTCCACAAACCCCACGCTGACCCCCAACTTCACTAACCCTGCTATCACCCCTATGCAACAAACCCCATACTCACCCTTAGCTCCTCTAACCCTCCACTAACCCTCAACTCCACTAACCCCACATGAACTCCAACTTCACTAACCCTGCAATAACCCCGAACTCCATAAACCTGTCACTAACCCCCAACTCTAACCCTGCGCTGACTCCAGCGCCACTAATTCTGCACTCACTCCCTAACTCCACCAACCCCAACTCCATTAACCCAACCAAACTAAACCTAAATCCACTAACCCAACTCTACAAACCTTGTACTATTTCCAGCCATCGAAATGCTATCATGTCATTGGTATGAAATACCTGTACTTCATTGGTATCCAGGGCTCATGTTAATGGTGGCATGTTTTCTGTTTCCTCTCACTGTCCTACACATGTCTGTATTGTTCACCTTGAGGAAATGACAGAGAGAAGGGCTTGTGTACCAGTTATTTGTGAGCAGGTTATGCCCCTTACCTAGATATGGCTCCATCATATTCCTCACAACTGCGCCAGAGAGTCCTAACATGCCACCTGTATTTTCAGTATGTAGTTTTGTTTCCTGTATACATAATAATATTATTATTATAATCAAAAGGAAGCTCTAAACCTACCAGGGGCATACAGCACTGCTGTGTACATAATAATGTCAAGCACTATTTCAGTTCCACAGTCATACATCACAAAGAGTTTGATACCAAATGAATTTTGTTTCCTTGGTATATATTGTTTGAAGGAGAGTCTTCCTTAGAATAAAATCAGAGACTCATCTATAACAGTGTTTATTAATGGTTAAAAGTATTGACTGAATTTGTTTCAGTTACATAATCACTTCCTGTATTTTGTAGAGGAAATTATCTGTCTGGGGATTGATTTTATCAGAGAAATGCAACAGACACAGCAACAACAGAAAGCATTCATTGAGCATGTTTTCACTGACAGCTGGTGTTGCTGTAAGTCTACCTGTATTCCAAAACAGATAAGTGCGTGGCATTAGCATAAGTGTTGCAAAGAACAAATGCATCTCTGCAACAGCAGTGCCCTTCTATTATCAATGCCTTGATTTCAGTAAAACATACATTGGCCACTGTACACTTGTAATAGCTATTTGTTTGAGTGGCAATCAAGTTCATCAGTGTGTCATTGAAGAATAATCCGAAGAGTCAAGTTCAGTGAAATCATCTGAATTCATGTGAAGTAAAAGGACACAAGTGCAACTAATGTGACATTTTACTGTGGCAACGTTTTGCTCTCCAGGAGCTTTGTCAAGCCATAATGGCTTGACAAAGCTCCTGGAGAGCAAAATGTTGCCACAATAAAATGTCACATTAGTTGCACTTGTGTCCTTTTACTTTACATTTTTTTTTTTCAACAAGTCGGCCGTCTCCCACCGAGGCAGGGTGACCCAAAAAAGAAAGAAAATCCCCAAAAAGAAAATAGTTTCATCATCATTCAACACTTTCACCACACTCACACATTATCACTGTTTTTGCAGAGGTGCTCAGAATACAACAGTTTAGAAGCATATACATATAAAGATACACAACATATCCCTCCAAACTGCCAATATCCCAAACCCCTCCTTTAAAGTGCAGGCATTGTACTTCCCATTTCCAGGACTTAAGTCCGACTATATGAAAATAACAGGTTTCCCTGAATCCCTTCACTAAATATTACCCTGCTCATACTCCAACAGATCGTCAGGTCCCAAGTACCATTCATCTCCATTCACTCCTATCTAACACGCTCACGCACGCTTGCTGGAAGTCCAAGCCCCTCGCCCACAAAACCTCCTTTACCCCCTCTCTCCAACCCTTTCGAGGACGACCCCTACCCCTCCTTCCTTCCTCTATAGATTTATATGCTTTCCATGTCATTCTCTAAATAAATAAATAACAAAAAGGCACAATACCATGACTGGAACGATACACAAATAACCCGCACATAAAAGAGAGAAGCTTACGACGACGTTTCGGTCCGACTTGGACCATTGACAAAGTCACACTAACAGAGGTGGAGCAGGACGGCTTCCCTGGAGCTGGTGTTGGGGACATAGTCAACAGGCTGGATAATATCATGTCAGGTAATGGGAACAAGCCCATTATCTGTCTCAGTGCTGGTGGAAATGATATTGGGAAGGGTAGGAGAGAAGAGCTGCTAGATAAGTACAGGTCAGCTATAGATTTCATTAAGTCTAAGGGAGGGATCCCAATCATATGTAGCATCTTGCCTAGAAGGGGAGTAGGAAATGAATGGTTGTCTAGGGCAATTGGTGTAAATTGCTGGCTAGACAGATACTGCAAGGAACTTGCAATCCCATTCATTGACAACTGGAACAACTTTTATGGCAAACATGATATGTATGCAAGGGATGGGGTACATCTCTCTGGGGCAGGGGTGGTAGCACTTGCAGACTCGATTGAGAAGGCCATTGGTGAAATGCCTATGATTTTAAACTGATGGAAGATAGAGGTATGGGTGTGTGTGGGAAACAAGCAGGTTGCAACACTAGGGTTGGAAACAGTAAATGTATAAAAGGCATTCAGCATGAAGTTATAAATAAAGACAGATCAGGTCAGCAAACAAAGGGGGACAGCAGAGTGCAGCAAGGGACTAGCTCCCTTAAGGTTTACTATACTAATAGCAGGAGTGTAAGAAATAAGATAGATGAGTTAAGATTAATTGCAAGTGCAGGAAACATAGATATTATTGCTATAACAGAGACCTGGCTCAATCTGAAAGATAGAGAGATGCCCTCTGAATGTCACATACAAGGCTATAAATTATTCCACACTGACAGGGTCAACAGGAAAGGTGGTGGAGTAGCAATGTATGTCAGAGACAATTTAAATTGTTGTGTTAGACAAGATATTAAATTAGAAGCATCAGCCACTGAATCTGTTTGGTTACAGCTTCTCGAGGGCCGAGAAAAACTAATTTTGGGTGTGATTTACAGGGCCCCAAATCTTGATAGGGAGTGCAGTAAACTTCTATGGGACGAAATTCGTAAGGCATCTACATACGAAAATGTTGTGCTAATGGGAGATTTCAACTATAGACAGATTGACTGGAGCAATTTGACAGGAAATTTAGAGTCAGGTGACTTTCTTGATACGATCCAGGATTGTTTTTTAAAACAGTTTGTGACAGAGCCTACTAGGGGAAATAACCTCCTTGACTTGGTTCTTGCCAGTAGGGAAACACTAATTAATAATCTTGAGGTTAATGATGAGCTTGGGGAAAGTGATCACAAATCACTCAGTTTTAATATATCATGGAATTCCCCTAATAATGGCAATCAAGTCTCCGTCCCTGACTTTCGCTTGGCTGATTTCATAGGACTGAAAAATTACTTAGGTGGGCTGAACTGGAATGACCTGACTAAGGGTCAGGTAGGTGGTGATGGTTGCCAATATGATGCTTTCCAGGGCATAGTTCTAGCTGCTCAGTCAAATTATGTTCCAAATAGGGAAATCAGATCAAATAAAAATGATCCTAAATGGATGAACAATAGATTAAAATATCTGATTGGTCAAAAGAGAGGCATATATAGGCAAATCAAAAGAGGAGAGGGGCAATTAAGAAATCGATATATTCAGTTAAAGAGAGAAATAAAAAAGGGAATTAGAAAAGCAAAAAGAGATTATGAGGTTAAAGTTGCAAGAGAATCGAAGACTAACCCAAAAGGATTCTTTCAGGTATACAGAAGTAAGATCAGGGACAAGATAGGCCCACTCAAAAGTTCCTCGGGTCAGCTCACTGACAGTGATAAGGAAATGTGTAGAATTTTTAACACATACTTCCTCTCAGTTTTTACACAAGAGGATACCAGCGATATTCCAGTAATGATAAATTATGTAGAACAGGACAATAATAAACTGTGCACGATTAGGGTCACAAGTGACATGGTCCTTAGGCAAATAGATAAATTAAAACCTAACAAATCCCCAGGCCCTGATGAACTGTATGCAAGGGTTCTAAAGGAATGTAAAGAGGAGCTTAGCACACCTTTGGCTAATCTTTTCAACATATCACTACAAACTGGCATGGTGCCAGATAAGTGGAAAATGGCAAATGTGATACCTATTTTCAAAACAGGTGACAGGTCCTTAGCTTCGAACTATAGACCAATAAGCCTAACCTCCATAGTGGGAAAATTTATGGAATCAATAATTGCCGAGGCAGTTCGTAGCCACCTTGAAAAGCATAAATTAATCAACGAATCTCAGCATGGTTTTACAAAGGGGCGTTCCTGCCTTACGAATTTATTAACTTTTTTCACTAAGGTATTTGAGGAGGTAGATCATGGTAATGAATATGATATTGTGTATATGGACTTCAGTAAGGCTTTTGACAGGGTCCCACATCAGAGACTATTGAGGAAAATTAAGGCACATGGAATAGGAGGAGAAATTTTTTCCTGGATAGAGGCATGGTTGACAAATAGGCAGCAGAGAGTTTGCATAAATGGGGAGAAATCAGAGTGGGGAAGCGTTACGAGCGGTGTTCCACAGGGGTCAGTGTTGGGCCCCCTGCTGTTCACAATCTACATATACGACATAGATGAGGGCATAAAGAGCGACATCGGCAAGTTTGCCGATGACACCAAAATAGGCCGTCGAATTCATTCTGACGAGGACATTCGAGCACTCCAGGAAGATTTGAATAGACTGATGCAGTGGTCGGAGAAGTGGCAGATGCAGTTTAATATAGACAAATGCAAAGTTCTAAATGTTGGACAGGACAATAACCATGCCACATATAAACTAAATAATGTAGATCTTAATATTACGGATTGCGAAAAAGATTTAGGAGTTCTGGTTAGCAGTAATCTGAAACCAAGACAACAGTGCATAAGTGTTCGCAATAAAGCTAATAGAATCCTTGGCTTCATATCAAGAAGCATAAATAATAGGAGTCCTCAGGTTGTTCTTCAACTCTATACATCCTTGGTTAGGCCTCATTTAGATTATGCTGCACAGTTTTGGTCACCGTATTACAGGATGGATATAAATTTTCTGGAAAATGTACAAAGGAGGATGACAAAGTTGATCCCATGTATCAGAAACCTTCCCTATGAGGATAGACTAAGGGCCCTGAATCTGCACTCTCTAGAAAGACGTAGAATTAGGGGGGATATGATTGAGGTGTATAAATGGAAGACAGGAATAAATAAAGGGGATGTAAATAGTGTGCTGAAAATATCTAGCCTAGACAGAACTCGCAGCAATGGTTTTAAGTTGGAAAAATTCAGATTCAGGAAGGATATAGGAAAGTACTGGTTTGGTAATAGAGTTGTGGATGAGTGGAACAAACTCCCGAGTACAGTTATAGAGACCACAACGTTCTGTAGCTTTAAAAATAGGTTGGATAAATACATGAGTGGATGTGGGTGGGTGTGAGTTGGACCTGATAGCTTGTGCTACCAGGTCGGTTGCCGTGTTCCTCCCTTAAGTCAATGTGACCTGACCTGACTAGGTTGGGTGCATTGGCTTAAGCCGGTAGGAGACTTGGACCTGCCTCGCATGGGCCAGTAGGCCTTCTGCAGTGTTCCTTCGTTCTTATGTTCTTATGTTCTTATATAGGCAGGAAGAGGTGGAGGTAGTAGTAATAGTAGTAGTAGTAGTAGTACAAGAATTGTATATAATACCGACAAGATGAAATTAAGACACATGCACAACACCCGGGCATCCCCATCGTAGACGTTTTGCCATCCAGCTAGCCACTGGATGGTGAAACGTCCACAACAAAGACAACCAGATGCCGCACATGTGTCTTAATTTCATCAGTAGTTGTAGTAGTAGTAGAAGAAGAAGAGGTAGTAGTAGTGGTAGTGGTAGAAGTGGGAAATAAGGAAGACGAGCCAGTCAAAAACAAAGGAAGGGGAGCACTGCAAGAGAGCTAGATGCCCACAGAGGGAGAGCAAGTGCACAGAGGTGCGTGAAAGGGGAAGTGGTGAAATAAAATAAATGAAGAAGGAACAGAAACACGAGACAGGAGAGAGAAAGACAGCCCAGAGGAGAAAAGGAAAGAGGAAAGGGGAAGAGGAAGAAAAAGAAAGAAAAAATGAGGATTCAGGTTAAGTCACAGGTGTTCTGAAGTTTGGAGCATTTTACAATGTTGTGGGAGAGGAAGGCATCTACAGAGACGAAGCCAGGGCTAAGGTTCATACAAGGAAAGTTGTGTATTAGAGAGGATTCAACTAGAGGGCGACTGTTCAAGTTGGAAGTAGGGAAGACAGTTTTAGCAGAAGACCAGTCAATAGGATGGCTATGATCTCTGACGTGACAGAAAAGAGCATTGTTAGTGTCGGCAAGCCTAACACTATTTTTGTGCTCCCTAAGTCTGTCAGAAAGAGATCGACCAGTTTCTCTGAAGTATTGAAGAGGACAGGAGGAGCAAGAAATAGAGTAGACACCAGGAACATCTGTAGAGGGAGGAGAGGTATGAACGAGATTAGTGCGAAGAGTGTTAGTCTGGCGGAAGGTAAGCTTGATGTCTAAGGGACGGAGAGAATTGTTGAGATTAGAAAGACGTCGTCGTAAGCTTCTCTCTTTTATGTGCGGGTTATTTGTGTATCGTTCCAGTCACGGTATTGTGCCTTTTTGTTATTTATGGACCCCGCAGTTAAGCGTCATATTCTCTCCAACTTTTTTAATGTTCTTCCCTCTTTTAAACCCCTCTTTTGATCTTATGAGGCTGCTCTTATTGCTACCAGGCGTCGTAAGAATCAGCTTCGCTTCCTACGTGACTGTCTTGCTGAACAAGTTCTGCCCCCTTCCTTCTCCCACTTCCTGAAAACCAACCCACTGGGCACTCCCTTTCCTGATCATGCCCATCTCCTACTTCAACAGCTCATTCTTTCTACTAAATCACAGGTTGAAGATGCCTTCTTTACTTTCCGTCAATGTCAACGTGCTCTCTTTGCGGCTCTACCACAGGATCTCTGTAACCTTCTCTCTACCATTGCCTTTGACACTGCTCACCTGAATACACAAATTCATTCTTCCAAACTACAAAATAAACTTCAACGTCTCATCTCAGCTAGCCCTTGGTCTAAATTCTCCCTCACTGACTGTGTTACTAATCTGTCTTCTGTCTCACTCTCTCAATATGAGCTTGAACTTCTTGGTTTTGGTCTTTCCTTTGCCACTTCACCTACTCCTCGCGCTGGTATTTCCCTGATTAGCTCTTTTGATTCCTTTCGTCAATCTCGCTTCCGTAATCTTCCTGACTTGTCCACTTTTCGTGGTGCTCTCCTTCCTGCTCTTGTTAGTCTGTTTTCCAAGAATCACCACCTTCCACGCCGTTACCAACTTGCCCTTTCTTCTCTTAAATCCAACACTAACATTGTCATACTATCTTCTGACAAAGGTAATTCGGTAGTTATCCTTGATCGCAAGGATTACCTCCGTAAAGCTGATGTCTTGCTCTCTGACTCACGCACCTACACTCCTCTCGTTTCCAACCCTCTTGATCGTATCAAGAGAACTTTCAACAAAAAACTAAGGACTCTCTCCGACCTCTGTCCTCCTGACTTTGACCTTGTTCAACGGTTTTGTGTCATCTGTCCCTCTCTTCCCTATTTCTATGGCCTTCCCAAAACTCATAAACCTGATATTCCTCTTCGTCCTATCATATCCTCTAGAGGTTCTGTCTCTTATTCTCTTGCTTCTTGGCTGGCCAAAACCCTCACTCCCTTTCTTGGTACTTTTTCTCCTGCCCACCTCCGTCACTCTCAAGACTTCATTGAACGGGTTCGCTCTCTCCCAACCTGTAAGATGCTTAGTCTTGACGTTGAGTCCCTCTTCACCAATGTCCCTCTTGATGATGTCCTTGATTTCCTTAGAGAGAAGGCCCATGAAGGGTTTCTTCATCTCCCTATCCCCACTGATGTCTTTCTTGATCTGATCCGCCTCTGTGTGGACTCTAACTCCTTTTCCTTCCAAGGGAAATATTATTCTCAAACCTTCGGTGTCGCTATGGGCTCTCCTCTCTCTCCTGTCCTTGCTAATCTTTACATGGAATACTTCGAGACTGTTCTTCCTACCCTCGATGTGCAACCTTCACTCTGGCTCCGCTATGTGGATGACATCTTTGCTCTGTGGCTTCATGACTCCAGTCTCTTCCAACCTTTTCTTGAAGCTCTTAATAATCTTGCCCCTTCCATTAAGTTTAAAGCTGAATGGGACTCTAATTCCTTGCTTCCTTTCCTTGATGTCCATGTCCACCGCTCAGATACAGGTTTTTCCTTTTCCGTTTACCGTAAACCTATGCACAGTGGCATGTACATTCACTACTTTTCCTATCATGCTTCCCCTGTCAAGAAAAGTGTTCTTATCTCCCTCTTTCTCCGTGCCTTCTGCATCTGTGATCCTCAGTTCCTTCAAGTAGAAATTTCCACTCTTCATAATTCGTTCTCCCATCTTGGCTACCCTTCCCATTTCATAGACTCTGCCCTCTCACGTGCTAAACGCAATTTCTTCTCTCCCAAACTATCTACTCATGGGAACTCTTCTATCCTCTGCCTTCCCTACATTTCCGGTCTTTCTAATCTCAACAATTCTCTCCGTCCCTTAGACATCAAGCTTACCCTCCGCCAGACTAACACTCTTCGCACTAATCTCGTTCATACCTCTCCTCCCTCTACAGATGTTCCTGGTGTCTACTCTATTTCTTGCTCCTCCTGTCCTCTTCAATACTTCGGAGAAACTGGTCGATCTCTTTCTGACAGACTTAGGGAGCACAAAAATAGTGTTAGGCTTGCCGACACTAACAATGCTCTTTTCTGTCATGTCAGAGATCATAGCTATCCTATTGACTGGTCTTCTGCTAAAACTGTCTTCCCTACTTCCAACTCGAACAGTCGCCGTCTAGTTGAATCCTCTCTAATACACAACTTTCCTTGTATGAACCTTAGCCCTGGCTTCATCTCTGTAGATGCCTTCCTCTCCCACTACATTGTAAAATGCTCCAAACTTCAGAACACCCGTGACTTAACCTGAATCCTCATTTTTTTCTTTCTTTTTCTTCTTCCTCTTCCCCTTTCCTCTTTCCTTTTCTCCTCTGGGTTGTCTTTCTCTCTCCTGTCTCGTGTTTCTGTTCCTTCTTCACTTATTTTATTTCACCACTTCCCCTTTCATGCACCTCTGTGCGCTTGCTCTCCCTCTGTGGGCATCTAGCTCTCTTGCAGTGCTCCCCTTCCTTTGTTTTTGACTGGCTCGTCTTCCTTATTTCCCACTTCTACCACTACCACTACTACTACCTCTTCTTCTTCTACTACTACTACAACTACTGATGAAATTAAGACACATGTGCGGCGTCTGGTTGTCTTTGTTGTAGACGTTTCGCAATCCAGTGGCTGGCTGGATGGCGAAACGTCTACGATGGGGATGCCCGGGTGTTGTGCATGTGTCTTAATTTCATCTTGTCAGTATGATATACAATTCTTGTACTACTACTACTACTACTACTACTACCTCCACCTCTTCCTGCCTATATATAGCCGTCCTGCTCCACCTCTGTTAGTGTGACTTTGTCAATGGTCCAAGTCGGACCGAAACGTCATCGTAAGCTTCTCTCTTTTATGTGTAATGTCATTCTCCTTTGATCCATTCTTTCTAAATGCCCAAACCACCTCAACAACCCCTCTTCTGCCCTCTGATTAATACTTTTATTAACTCCACACCTTTTCCTAATTTCCACACTCGGAATTTTCTGCATAATATTTACACTACACATTGCCCTTAAACAGGACATCTCCACTGCCTCCAACCGTCTCCTCGCTGCTGCATTTACCACCCAAGCTTCACACCCATATAAGAGTGTTGGTACTACTATACTTTCATACATTCCCTTCTTTACCTCCATAGATAACGTTTTTTGACTCCACATATACCTCAATGCACTACTCACCTTTTTTCCCTCATCAGTTCTATGATTAACCTCATCCTTCATAAATCCATCCGCCGACACGTCAACTCCCAAGTATCTGAAAACATTCACTTCTTCCATACTCCTCCTCCCATATTTGATATCCAATTTTTCTTTATCTAAATCATTTGATACCCTCATCGCCTTATTCTTTTCTATGTTCACTTTCAGCTTTCTACCTTTACACACATTCCCAAACTCATCCACTAACCCTTGCAATTTTTCTTTAGAATCTCCCATAAGCACAGTATCATCAGCAAAAAGTAACTGTGTCAATTCCCATTTTGAATTTGATTCCCCAAATTTAATCCCACCCCTCTCCTGAACACCCTAGCATTTATTTCCTTTACAACCCCATCTATAAATATATTAACCCTTTCAGGGTCCGTCCCGTAGATCTACGGCTTTACGTTCAGGGTCCAAACCGTAGATCTACGCCATGAGCTCAGCTCACTCTGATAAACTGTGAGTGGTACATTTGGGCCTAGATATGAGAGAATACATCTATGTGGTATGTGTGCACCACATAAAACAGATCCTGCAGCACACTGTGTATAATGAGAGAAAAAAAAATGAAATCATGATTTTTCGATTAAAACAGCAACTTTGCAGTGTTTTTTCGTATGTTTTTTATAGTTGTATTTGCGATTTCTTGGTCTCATTTGATAGAATGGAAGACATATTACAGAAATAGAGAAGATTTGGATTGGTTTTAGCACTGGAAATGGCTTGAGACTGAGCTCAAATTAGCAGAAATGTTAAATTTTTGCCGATATTCAAGAGTAAACAAACGACCTCACACGTCTAATACACGTCAGCTGGTGGGTCTAATATACATTCACAAATATGGTGATGATATTTATACAATTATTACAGTATTGCATAACAGTAAATCTTCTATTTTTTGGTGTGAATAAAAATTCATTATGTGAATAAAAAATCAAAATGGAATTTATTTGTAAAGCCTCAAAACATAACTAATGAACAGAGGAAATGTTAGTTTAGTGCCAGGAATGCCTACATTGTTCATTCTGGACCCTATTTTGAAATTGGAATATTTTGAACTTTGTGTTAAATTGGCCAAATTAACAATTTCCGATCACTTTATTTTGTAGTTGAAACAGTTGACTTGGCGATTTCTTGTGCTCAATCGATAGAATAGAAGTAATACTAGTGAAATAGCTAAGAATTTGGTTGATTGCAATAATGTAATTGGCCTAAAATGGGAGTCAAAGTCGGCAAAATCGCCGAGTCGTAAATATCGCTGACACATCAAAATTCGCGAGAGCATAATTTCGTCAATTTTCCACCAAATTTCGTACTTTTTGTTTTATTACCTTCACAAAAAGATTCTCTACGATTTCATAAGAAAAAATAACAAATTTTTTTTTTGAAAATTCTTGGACACAGGTGCATGACTCCAGATTTGGGCCTTGGACCCTGAAAGGGTTAAACAACCATGGTGACATTACACATCCCTGTCTAAGACCTACTTTTACTGGGAAGTAGTCTCCCTCTCTTCTACACACCCTAACTTGAGCCTCACTATCCTCATAAAATTTCTTTACAGCATTTAGTAACTTACCACCTATTCCATATAGTTGCAACATCTGCCACATTGCTCCTCTATCCACTCTATCATATGCCTTTTCTAAATCTATAAATGCAATAAAAACTTCCCTACCTTTATCTAAATACTGTTCACATATATGCTTCAATGTAAACACTTGATCTACACATCCCCTACCTACTCTGAAACCTCCTTGCTCATCTGCAATCCTACATTCTGTCTTACCTCTAATTCTTTCAATAATAACCCTACCGTACACTTTTCCTGGTATACTCAATAAACTTATTCCTCTATAATTTTTACAATCTCTTTTGTCCCCTTTCCCTTTATGTAAAGGGACTATACATGCTCTCCGCCAATCCCTAGGTACCTTCCCCTCTTTCATACATTTATTAAACAAAAGTACCAACCACTCCAACACTATATCCCCCCCTGCTTTTAACATTTCTGCCATGATCCCATCAGTTCCAGCTGCTTTACCCCCTTTCATTCTACGTAATGCCTCATGTACCTCCCCCACATATTCTGTTCTTCTTCACTCCTAAAAGATGGTATACCTCCCTGACCATTTCTTGAAATTACCGCTTCTCTTTCTTCCTCAACATTTAAAAGTTCCTCAAAATATTCTCGCCATCTACCTAATACCTCCATCTCCCCATCTACTAACTCCTTTACTCTGTTTTTAACTGACAAATCCATACTTTCCCTAGGCTTTCTTAACTTGTTTAACTCACTCCAAAATTTTTTCTTATCTTCATTAAAATTTCTTGACAGTTCCTCTCCCACTCTATCATCTGCTCTCCTTTTGCACTCTCTCACCACTCTCTTCACCTTTCTTTTACTCTCCATATACTCTGCTCTTCTTATAACACTTCTGCTTTGTAAAAACCTCTCATAAGCTACCTTTTTCTCTTTTATCACACCCTTTACTTCATCATTCCACCAATCACTCCTCTTTCCTCCTGCCCCCACCCTCCTATAACCACAAACTTCTGCCCCACATTCTAATACTGCATTTTTAAAACTATTCCAACCATCTTCAACCCCCCCACTACTCATCTTTGCACTAACCCACCTTTCTGCCAATAGTCGCTTATATCTCACCCGAACTTCCTCCTCCCTTAGTTTATACACTTTCACCTCCCTCTTACTTGTTGTTGTCACCTTCCTCTTTTCCCATCTACCTCTTACTCTAACTGTAGCTACAACTAAATAATGATTTGATATATCAGTTGCCCCTCTATTAACATGTACATCCTGGAGCCTACCCATCAACCTTTTATCCACCAATACATAATCTAATAAACTACTTTCATTACTTGCTACATCATACCTTGTATATTTATTTATCCTCTTTTTCATAAAATATGTATTACTTATTACCAAATCTCTTTCTACACATAGCTCAATTAAAGGCTCCCCATTTACATTTACCCCTGGCACCCCAAATTTACCTACTACTCCCTCCATAATATTTTTACCCACTTTAGCATTGAAATCCCCAACCATCATTACTCTCACACTTGATTCAAAACTCCCCACGCATTCACTCAACATTTCCCAAAATCTCTCTCTCTCCTCTACACTTCTCTCTTCTCCAGGTGCATACACACTTATTATAACCCACTTTTCATATCCAATCTTTATTTTACTCCACATAATCCTTGAATTAATACATTTATAATCCCTCTTTTCCTCTTTACATATTGTCGGTAATTCTACCAACATTATTACATCTGAATTCATGTATTACTATTATTAAGCTGTGAAACATTTAGCACAAATTATTTATTTTTCTGTCAGTTTCACACCCTGTTGGTTTGTAGGTATATAATATTTGCCATTGCTGTCATGACTCATGTTGTCACTGATGTTTGTGTTTTCACTGCTGGTGTTGTCACAGGTGTTTGTGTTGGCACAACTGGTGCTGTTGTCACCTCTGTTGGTGCTATCACAGCAGCATGTTGTTTTATGATACCAATGAAAACTCCGTCAATGTCACAATCACTAACACAATCTCCTGCAACAGTGTCATGCTTCCTAGATGTTTGACCATAGAACCAGCCAGACCTGGTGCAACACTGCACCAGTGTTCGTTTCATAGGAGAATATTCTGTGTCACTATCACATGAATCAGCACTCTCCTTCCTAAACATATATATTCCTCTCTACTGTCATTGCCCAAATCACTCTAGTCACTATCCAAAGTGGGTAAAAAGCTGTCGGCACCCACTTTGTGTGGCAAGACCAGACACAGAAGGCACTGCTTTATCATGAGGTGAACTAGTGCTTCCTTCATTCCTTGTTATACCATCATTGCTGTTCCCTTCAAAACTCGAAAATTATGTTCTATTATCATCATCCTTAATGTCCCTGGTATCAGTATTGAACATCATTACTTGGATTTCACTGGAAGAAAGGTTAGTGTCAGCCATCCATGGTTAGCCTATATTGAGTCCTGGAAATGGGAAGTACAATGCCTGCACTTTAAAGGAGGAGTTTGGGATATTGGCAGTTTGGAGGGATATGTTGTGTATCTTTATATGTATATGCTTGTAAACTGTTGTATTCTGAGCACCTCTGCAAAAACAGTGATAATGTCTGAGTGTGGTGAAAGTGTTGAATGATGATGATGAAAGTATTTTCTTTTTGGGGATTTTCTTTCTTTTTTGGGTCACCCTGCCTTGGTGGGAGACGGCCAACTTGTTGAAAAAGAAAAAAAAACATGTACAAGGTATACAAGCCTAGCTGACATCAATGACATACTATTATATAGAAAGCCCCTTGTTATGCAGAGCATTTTGGGTAAATTAGGTCAGTTTTGTCCCAGGATGCAACCCACTTCAGTCTACTAACACCCAGGTACCCATTTTATACTGATGGGTGAACATGGACAACTGGTGCAAGGAACCATGTCCAATGTTTCCACTCCTTTACTGGGAATCGAACCTGGACCCTCACCAAGTTAAGCAAGAGCTTTCGCCACCAGGCCATGGGGCACCTACACTGCCCTGAATATACCCACATGGCCTAGATTTTTTCCTAGGAAGGAGGCACAAGGTAGGTATTGACCCAAACAACACAGCTGAGACTAAAATGGCAGCACATATTAGTATATTGGACACATGACAGCACTTGCATTCTAGTGCATTGAACACAGTTTAAGGGTTAAACTAAACTCTATTCATTCTTTTGTTATCGAGGATATACAGTGGTACTCCGGATTTCATACTTAATCCGTTCTAAATCCGAAACGTACGAAAACCAAAGTACAGTGGACCCTCGGGTATGTATTTAATCCGTTCCAGAGAGCTAGCCTTCAGCCAAATTAATTTTCCCCACAAGAAATAATGGAAATCCAATTAATCTGTTCCAGACACCCAAAAGTATTAAACAAAATCATTTTTTTACATGAAATATACATTTCCCTACACAGAAAACAATGATATATGCACAATAAACAATACTGAAGTGACACTTATTTTTATTGTGGACTTATTGATGAGTAATGAGATGGGAGGAAGGGAGAGGATGAAGGTGTACTAGTGTTTGGAAGGGGAATACCTTTCCATAAAGACTTCAGGTAACAAGTCCTTTTCTGGGGTTACCTCCCTTCTTGGTTTTTTAATGCCACTGGGAACAACTTGAGAGTCACTGGACCCCTGTTGCACAAAATATTTGTCCAGAGAGCTCTTTCTCATGTCCCTTTAAGATTTCCCTAAAATGGGACACAAGAGTGTCATTGTACATGTTGCCAGTACGGCTTGCAACAGCTGTGTCAGGATAATATTCATCCATAAATTCTTGCAACTTTGTCCACATTGTACACATTTCCTGAATCTCAGAAGCACATTCCTGAGCTGTGATTGTGTTATCGTCATCCTCCACCAACGCTTCCACATCCTCACCACTAACCTCCAACCCCATGGACTTTCCCAATGCCACAATAGATTCCACAACTGGCATAATCTTCTGAGGGTTAGCCCAAAACCCTTCAAAATCCCTCTCTTGTACACATTGTGGCCACAATTTTCTCCAAGAAGAGTTCAAAGTCCTGCAAGTCACTCTCTCCCAAGCCTTACCTATAAGGTTTATGCAACTGAGGATACTGAAGTGATCTTTCCAGAACTCTCTTAGGGTCAATTCAGTGTCTGAGGTCACTTCAAAGCACCTTTGAAACACTGCTTTGGTGTACAGTTTTTTGAAGTTTGAAATGACCTGCTGGTCCATGGGCTGGAGGAGAAGAGTGGTATTAGGAGGCAAAAACTTCACTTTGATAAAGCTCAATTCCCCCGGAATTTGCTCTTGCAGGATGAGCAGGAGCATTGTCCATTACCAAGAGGCACTTGAGTGACAATTTATTTTCTAGGAGGTACTTTTTCACAGTGGGACCAAACATGTCATAGAACCAGTCCAGGAAAATGTCCCTAGTGACCCATGCCTTACTGTTTGCTCTCCACATCACACACAGTTTAGTCTTGACAACATTGTTTTTCTTGAGCACTCTGGGAGTTTCAGAGTGATAGATGAGTAAAGGCTTCACTTTGCAATCCCCACTAGCATTACTACAAAATATTAGAGTTAGCCTGTCTTTCATAGGCTTGTGGCCTGGGAGTGCCTTTTTCTCCTGAGTAATGTAGGTCCTGTTTGGCATTTTCTTCCAAAACAGGCCTGTTTCATCACAACTGAACACTTGGGGTTTTAATTTTTCAGTGTCTATGTACTCCTTAAAGTCCTGCACATATTTTTCAGCCACTTTTTTGTCAGAACTGGCAGCCTCACCATGCCTTATCACACTGTGTATGCCACTACAATTCTTAAATCTCTCAAACCAACCTTTGCTGGTGTTAAATTCATCAATAGCAGCACTATTTGGAGGCATTTTCTTAATGAGATCCTTATGCAACTGTCTTGCCTTTTCACATATTGACTGAGAAACACTATCTCCTGATAATTGTTTCTCGTTTATCCACGCCAACAACAGTCTTTCCACATCTTCCAGTATTTGTGATCTCTGTTTTGTAAGCATACTTGCACCTTTTGCAACAACAGCTTCCTTGATTGCCTTTTTGTTGGCCAAGATAGTAGTGATGGTTAAATGGGGTTTGTTATACAATCTTTCCAACTCCAAGATACGCGCTCCACTCTCATACTTTGCAATTATCTCTTTCTTTAATTCAGTAGTACATCTCACCCTTTTTACCACAGGGTTGGCACTAAAAGCTTTCTTGGGGCCCATGGTGGCTTATTTAGCAGTTACAAGCACTAAAATCAATGGAATAATACAAAATATATTGCATGAACGGGTGGAATTGTCCTCACTGGCTTTGTAAACAATAGCACACTGGCTGTATATGGAGTGAGTGGCCAGGCCTGCTCAGACCACGTGGACACATTTGGAACAAAAGCCCTTAACTGAGTTATTTGGCATTAGCCGAGTCAATATTTTTACGCCAAAGCGAGCCATTAGCCGATTTTGGTGCTAACCAATGAAGCCTTTATTTCCCATGAGAAATAATGTAAATAAAATTAATCCATTCCAGACATCCAAAAATATTAACAAAAATACATTTTTTTTAAAGAATAACTATAGTTTTACATACAGAAAGCAATGAGAAATAAATATAAAGCACTAATGAAATGGATAAATGAACATTTAAATCACTATTACATACCTTTATTGAAGACTTCTGTTGGCATATGGAAGAAGGCGAGGAGGGGAGAGAGAGGAGAGCTTATTGTTTGGAAGGGGAATCCCCCTCCATAAGGACTTAAGGTATCAAAGCCCTATCCAGGGTTACTTCCCTTCTTTGTCTTTTACTGGCACTGGACCCCTGTCGCACTAAAAATCTGTCCAAAGAGCTCTGTTTCTGGCGTCTCTTTAAGATTTGCCTAAAATGGGCCTCATCATGCCTTACAACACTCTGTATGCCACTACGCTTCATGAATCTGTTGAACCAGCCTCTGCTGGCCTTAAATTCACTAACAGCAGCATTCATTCCAGGCATTTTCTTTACGGGATCTGCGTGCAACTACCTTGCCTTTTTTGCAAATGATTGATTCCACAACACTATCTCCCTCTAACTGTTTTTCATTGATCCACACCAACAACAACTTCTCCTCATCTTCAATTGTTTGTGATCTCTGTTTCATTAGCAAATTTACCCCATTTGCAACTTTAGCTTCCTTGATTTCTACTTTCTTTGCCAGGATGGAACAGATTGTTGATTTCAACTTCCCATACGTCCTGGCAAGCTCAGCTAAACGTACTACACCACTTTCGTATTTTTCTATAATCTTTCTTGAATTCTATCATGTTTCTCACCTTCTTTACCAATAGACTGGCACTAGGAACTTTCTTTAGGCCCATGGTGGCTTATTTCACAGTTGCACTCAATAGTTAAACACAAAAACAATGGATTATTATGAAATGTTTCGGATGAACGCGCGAAGTAATGCTCACTCGACCAGTGACAAAAGCCGTAATGAGACACGTACGCATGAGTGGCAGCTTCCCGGGCAGGCGGACGCATCTGATACGTATGATTTCCTGGTAGAGGTATGAAATCTGGACCAAAATTTCGCCCAAAAAAGTGGTCTAAATTGAAAACATATGATATTCGGTGCGCACGAAATCCGGAGCTCCACTGTACATTAGATATGCTGCATACCTGCAGAGGTTTACCTGGAGAGGGTTTCAGGGGTCAACGCTCCCGTGGCCCGGTCTAAGACCAGGCCTCATAGTGAATATCTTCAGATACATTTTTAGCATTTGTCTATTCTATCATTTTTTGTTCTTAATTGTACGTATAATAATATGAAAATTAACTACAGATACTAAAAATAAAATATATTTTTCTAAAACTATCACTCCAATTGAAGTACCATTTTTTATATTAAAGGTTATCTCATAGGATTTAAAAAAAAAATTGTCAGCAAAATATTTTGACAAATTACTGAATTCTTAATAAAGAAAGTTGACGTAAACCCATTAAGATCATCCTGTTGTTACCTAGAGTCTGGCCTTGAATTTAAAATTTTGTACTTACAAATCATCCTATGTTGTTATCTAATAAAGGTCTCATATTTATTTAACATCTACAGGGTATTGACAGTAGTGGAGATAGGCCCACTTAACATTCGACAGCTGTTACAAGTGAGTGACAGTGTGGTGAAGATATACTTGCAGCCTCTCCTGGATCATTCTGCAGTGACACTTGACAAAACTCTTGAAGTCACCCACGGCTCTCTTAATGATGTATTTGTGGTAGTCAACAATCTTGTGAAGGACATTGTCCAAAACATTGCTGAAGCTTATGGTACGTATGCATATTAACCAGAAATCCACACTTAGGAGAAGAATGTTAGGATGAGGTTTAGACCCATCCTTGGCCATTGTCCAAGATGTAGTATGTGGTATGCTTATATATACAAAGCTATACAAAGATGTATATAATATGCTTATATATATACGTATAATGTATACATATGCACAGCGATACACATGATTTCATACTGTATCATCTGTTGAACAGTTTAGGAGCTACATAAGAATAGGCTCTTTCTGCATTGAACCTTATAACTTCAAGTGTTTATGTATTTTTTTTTTTTAACAAGTTGGCCGTCTCCCACCGAGGTAGGGTGACCCTAAAAGAAAGAAAATCCCCAAAAAGAAAATACTTTCATCATCATTCAACACTTTCACTTCACTCACACATAATCACTGTTTTTGCAGAGGTGCTTAGAACACAACAGCTTAGAAGCATATATGTATAAAGATACACAACATATCCCTCCAAACTGCCAATATCCCGAACCCCTCCTTTAGAGTGCAGTCATTGTACTTCCCATTTCCAGGACTCAAGTCCGGTTACATAAAATAACCGGTTTCCCTGAATCCCTTCAATAAATATTACACTGCTCACACTCCAACAGATCGTCAGGTCCCAAATACCATTTGTCTCCATTCACTCCTATCTAACACGCTCATGCACGCTTGCTGGAAGTCCAAACCCCTTGCCCACAACACCTTATTTACCCCCTCCCTCCAACCTTTTCGAGGACGACCCCTACCCCGCCGTCCTTTCCCTACAGATTTATATGCTCTCCATGTCATTCTACTTTGATTCATTCTCTGTAAATGACCAAACCACCTCAACAAACCCTCTTCAGCCCTCTGACTAATGCTTTTATTAACTCCACACCTTCTCCTAATTTCCACACTCCGAATTTTCTGCATAATATTTACACCACACATTGCTCTAAGACAGGTCATCTCCACTGCCTCCAACTGCCTCCATGCTGCAGCATTTACAACCCAAGCTTCACACCCATATGAGAGTGTTGGTACTATTATACTTTCATACATTCCCTTCTTTGCCTCCATAGATAACATTTTTTGCCTCCACATATACCTCAATGCACCACTCACCTTTTTTTCTTCATCAGTTCTATGAATAACCTCATCCTTCATAAATCCATCCGCTGACATATCAACTCCCAAATATCTGAAAACATTCACTTCTTCCATCTCCTCCCCAATTTGATATCCAATTTTTCTTTATCTAAATCATTTGATACTCTCATCACCTTACTCTTTTCTGTGCTCACTTTCAACTTTCTACGGTTACACACATTCCCAAATTCATCCACTAACCTTTGCAATTTTTCTTTAGAATCTCCCATAAGCACAGTATCATCAGCAAAAAGTAACTGTGTCACTTCCCATTTTGTATTTAATTCCCCATAATTTAATCCCACCCCTCTCCTGAACACCCTAGCATTTACTTCTTTTACAGGCCCATCTATAAATATATTAAACCACCATGGTGACATTACACATCTCTGTCTAAGACCTACTTTTACCGGGAAGTAGTCTCCCTCTCCTGTACACACCCTAACCTGAGCCTCACTATCCTCATAAAAACTCTTTACAGCATTTAGTAACTTATCACCTATTCCATACACTTGCAGCATCTGCCACATTGCTCCCCTATCCACTCTATCATATGCCTTTTCTAAATCCATAAATGCAATAAAAACTTCCCTACCTTTATCTAAATACTGCTCACATATATGCTTCAATGTAAACACTTGATCTACACATCCCCTACCCAGTCTAAAACCTCCTTGCTCATCTGCAATTCTACATTCTGTCTTGCCTCTAATTCTTTCAATAATAACCCTACCATACACTTTTCCTGGTATACCCAGTAAACTTATTCCTCTATAATTTTTACAATCTCTTTGTCCCCCTTCCCTTTATATAAAGGGACTATACACGCTCTCTGCCAATCCCTAGGTACCTTCCCCTCTTTCATATGTTTATTAAATGAAAATACCAACCACTCCAACACTATGTTCCCCCCTGCTTTTAACATTTCTGTCATGATTCCGTCAGTTCCAGCTGCTTTATCCCCTTTCATTCTACGTAATGCCTCATGCACCTCCCCCACACTCACATCCTGCTCTTCTTCACTCCTAAAAGATGATATACCTCCCTGGCCAGTGCATGAAATTACCGCCTCCCTTTCTTCGTCGACATTTAAAAGTTCCTCAAAATATTCTCACCATCTACCCAAAACCTCCATCTCCCCATCTACTAACTCCCCTTCTGTTTTTAACTGATAAATCCATTTGTTCACTAGGCTTTCTTAACTTGTTTAACTCACTCCAAAATTTTTTTTTATTTTCATTAAAATTCCTTGACAGTACCTCTCCCACTCTATCATCAGCTCTCCTTATGCACTCTCTCACCACTCTCTTCACCTTTCTTTTACTCTCCATATACTCTACTCTTCTTATAACACTTCTGCTTTGTAGATACCTCTCATAAGCTACCTTTTTCTCTTTTATCACACCCTTTTCTTCATCATTCCACCAATCACTCATCTTTCCTCCTGCCCCCACCCTCCTATAACCACAAACTTCTGCCCCACATTTTAATACTGCATTTTTAAAACTATTCCAATCCTCTTCAACCCCCCCACTACTCATACCTGCACCAGCTCACCTTTCTGCCAATAGGTGCTTATATTTCACCCGAACTTCCTCCTCCCTTAGTTTATGCACTTTCACCTCCCGCTTACTTGTTGTTGCCATTTTCTTCTTATCCCATCTACCTCTTACTCTAACTATAGCTACAGCTAGATAATGATCCGATATATCAGTTGCCCCTCTATAAACGTGTACATCCTGGAGCCTACCCATCAACCTTTTATCCACCAATACATAATCTAACAAACTACTTTCATTATGTGCTACATCATACCTTGTATATTTATTTATCCTCTTTTTCACAAAATATGTATTACTTATTACCAAACCTCTTTCTACACATAGCTCAATTAAAGGCTCCCCATTTTCATTTACCCCTGGCACCCCAAATTTACCGACTACTCCCTCCACAACATTTTTTCCCACTCTAGCATTAAAATCCCCAACCACAAGTACTCTCACACTTGGTTCAAAACTCCCCACACAATTACTCAACATTTCCCAAAATCTCTCTCTCTCCTCTATACTTCTCTCTTCCCCAGATGCATAAACGCTTACTATAACCCACTTCTCACATCCAACGTTTATTTTACTCCACATAATCCTTGAATTAATACATTTATAGTCCCTCTTTTCCTGCCATAGCTTATCCTTCAACATTATAGCTACTCCTTCTTTAGCTCTAACTCTGTTAGAAACCCCTGACCTAATCCCATTTATTCCTCTCCACTGAAACTCACCCACCCCCTTCAGCTTTGTTTCACTTAAAGCCAGGATATCCAGCTTCTTCTCATTCATAACATCCACAATCATCTCTTTCTTATCATTCGCACAACATCCACGCACATTCAAACTTCCCACTTTGACAATTTTCTTCTTATTCTTTTTAGTAATTTTTACAGGAAAAGGGGTTACTAGCCCATTGTTCCTTTCATTTTAGTTGACTTTTACAACACGCATGGCTTACGGAGGAAAGATTCTTATTCCACTTCTTGTTCTTATTTATTTCCTCTTACCTCCATGGGGAAGTGGAACAGAATTCTTCCTCCGTAAGCTATGCGTGTTGTAAGAGACGACTAAAATGCCAGGAGTAAGAGGCTAGTAACTCTTTCTCCTGTATATATTACTAAATGTAAAAGGAGAAACTTTCGTTTTTCCTTATGGACCACCCCGCCTCGGTGGGATACGGCCGGTGTGTTGAAAGAAGAAAGAAGATATAATATAATAATATCTTTATTTCTACAAGTACATGTACAAGGTATACAGGCCTAGCTGACATTAATGACATACTGCTACAGTGGAACCTCTGGTCATGACCATAATTCATTCCAAAACTCTGGTTGTGGCCCAATTTGGTCATGACCCCAACCTAACTTCCCCATTGGATTGTGTGTAAATACAATTAATACATTCCAGACCCTTTTAGGTAGTAGGTTGGTAAACAGCATCCCCCCAGGGAGGTACTACCGTCCTGCCAAGTGAGTGTAAAACGAAAGCCTGTAATTGTTTTACATGATGGTAGGATTGCTGGTGTCCATTTTTCTGTCTCATGAACATGCAAGGTTTCAGGTACATCTTGCTACTTCTACTTACACTTAGGTCACATTGCACATACATGTACAAGCATATATATGCACACACCCCCTCTGGGTTTTCTTCTATTTTCTTACTAGTTCTTGTTCTTGTTTATTTCCTCTTGTCTCCTCTTGTCACGTAAGCTATGCGTGTTGTAAGAGGCAACTAAAATGCCAGGAGCAAGGGGCTAGTAACCCCTTCTCCTGTATAAATTACTAAATTTAAAAAGAGAAACTTTCATTTTTCTTTTTGGGCCACCCTGCCTCGGTGGGATACGGCCGGTTTGTTGAAAAAAAAAAAAGAGATATAATAATGTCTTTATTTCTACAAGTACATGTACAAGGCATACAGGCCTAGCTGACATTAATGACATACTACTAGAGTGGAACCTCTGGTCATGACCATAATTCATTCCAAAACTCTGGTTGTAGCCTGATTTGGTCGTGACCCCAACCTAACTTCCCCATTGGATTGTGTGTAAATACAATTAATACATTCCAGACCCTTTTAGGTAGTAGGTTGATAAACAGCAGCTGCCCAGGGAGGTACTACCATCCTGCCAAGTGAGTGTAAAACGAAAGCCTGTAATTGCTTTACATGATGGTAGGATTGCTGGTGTCCTTTTTTTGTTATATTGCCTACATATTTCTGTCATAATGTGGCTTTCCCATCTTGTGTTACTTAATGGTTGCACTGTCATTCTTGATACATGACAATTTAAAATCCTAATGGTGTGTTGAAGCTGAACAGTACATATGAAGATGTACTAGGATAAAGCCTGCTGTTCCTTCCAGGTAACTTTTGGCAGCATTATTAACAACCATATTTGAAGAGCTGTTGGATTGTGAGCATGGTAATATTTAGTGAAGGGATTCAGGAAAACCGGTTATTTTTATATAGCCAGACTTGAGTGCTGGAAATGGGAAGTACAATGCCTGCACTTTAACCCTTTCAGGGTCCGTCCCGTAGATCAACGGCTTTACGTTCAGGGTCCAAACCGTAATGAGCTCAGCTCACTCTGATAAACTGTGAGTGGTAAATTTGGGCCTAGATATGAGAGAATACATCGATGTGGTATGTGTGCACCACATAAAACAAATCCTGCAGCACACTGTGTATAATGAGAGAAAAAAACTGAGACCATGATTTTCGATTAAAACAGCGACTTTACAGTGTTTTTTCGTATGTTTTTTATAGTTGTATTTGTGATTTCTTGGTCTTATTTGATAGAATGGAAGACATATTACAGAAATAGAGATAATTTTGATTGGTGTTAGCACTGGAAATGGCTTGAAATTGAGCTCAAAGTGGCGGAAATGTTAAATTTTTGCCGATGTTCAAGAGTAAACAAACGACCTCACAAGTCTAATACACGCCAGCTGGTGGGTCTAATATACATTCACAAATGTGGTGATGATATTTATACAATTATTACAGTATTGCATAACAGTAAATCTATTTTATGGTGTGAATAAAAATTCATTATGTGAATAAAAAATCAAAATGGAATTTATTTGTAAAGCCTCAAAACATAACTAATGAACAGAGGAAATGTTAGTTTAGTGCCAGGAATACCTACATTGTTTATTCTGGACCCTATTTTGAAATTGGAATATTTTGAACTTTGTGTTAAATTGGCCAAATTACCAATTTCCGGTCACTTTATTTTGTAGTTGAAACAGTTGACTTGGCGATTTCTTGTGCTCAATCGATAGAATAGAAGTAATACTAGTGAAATAGCTGAGAATTTGGTCGACTGGAATAATGTAATTGGCCTAAAATGGGAGTCAAAGTCGGCAAAATCGCCGATTCGTAAATATCTCTGACACATCAAAATTCACGAGAGCATAATTTCGTCAATTTTCCATCAAATTTCGTACTTTTTGTTTTATTACATTCACAAAAAGATTCTCTACCATTTCATAAGAAAAAATAACAATTTTTTTTTTTTGAAAATTCTTGGACACTGGGGCACCACTTCAGATTTTGGCCTTGGACCCTGAAAGGGTTAAAGGAGGGGTTTGGGATATTGGCAGTTTGGAGGGATATGTTGTATAACTTTATACATATATGCTTCTAAACTGTTGTATTCTGAGCACCTCTGCAAAAACAGTGATTATGTATGAGTGAGATGAAAGTGTTGAATGATGATGAAAGTATTTTCTTTTTGGGGATTTTCTTTCTTTTTGGGTCACCCTGTCTCGGTGGGAGATGGCCGACTTGTTAAAAAAAAAAATTAAAGAAGTGACGTAAGAAGAGCAGAGTATATGGAGAGTAAAAGAAAGGTGAAGAGAGTGGTAATAGTGCAAAAGGAGGACAAATAATAGAGTGGGAGAGGCACTGTCAAGAAATTTTGGTGAGAATAAGAAAAAAATTGGAGTGAGATAAGTTAAGAAAGCCTAGGGAACAAATGGATTTATCAATTAAAAACAGAGTAGAGGAGTTAGTAGATGGGGAGCTGGAGGTATTGGGTAGATGGTGAGAATATTTTGAGGAACTTTTAAATGTTTTATTTTATTTATTTATTTATTTATTTATTTATTTTTAATTTGGACATGATACATAGATGTACAAAGAAATACAATGGTTAAGTGTACATGCCTAAAGCCCCTTGTATGCAAAGAATTATGGGCAGGCTTAAAATTAACTTAAGATTAACTAAGCAATGATATATTCAGTGGTAAAAATTACAGTAAACAAATAACAGTTAAGCACAAATGAGTATTTCAAAGACAGATCATATGGTCATTTGATGAGTTACTGTGCATTCAAGAAAATGGGGTATTCTATTAGGTAATGTAATAAAAAAAAAACAAAGTTTGATAGGGTCACAGATTATAATTTATGAGATACAGTTATGTAGTATTTATTTAGTTGTGGGTGAGTAAGTGGTTTTTAAGAAGAGACTTGAATTTATAAACAGACAGTGTTTGTTTTATGTTCACAGGTAGTGAATTCCAGATTTTTGGGCCTTTTATGTGCATTGAGTTTTTGCATAGTGTGAGATGGACACGAGAAATATTAAAGAGTGATCTGTGCCTTGTGTTATGGTCATGTGTTCTGTTGAGGTTTGTAAGGAGACGTTTGAAGGGAGGGTTTATATCCGAGTTAAGTGTTCTATGTATGTAGTAGGCTCAATAATAAGTATGGATGTTTTGTATGGTGAGTAGGTTTAGAGCTTTGAATATTGGTGGAGTGTGCTACCTGTAGTGGGAATTTGTTATCATTCTGACTGCATCCTTTTGTTGGGTAATTAATGGTCTGAGATGGTTTATTGTTGTTGAGCCTCATGCACAAATTCCATAGGTGAGATAGGGGTAAATAAGTGAGTGATATTGGGCCAGGAGGGCTGACTGTGGAACATAGTTTGAGCTTTGTGATAGGTGATCCCTTTATCATTATGTTAGTCCTTGTGGCTTAGCGCTTCTTTTTGATTATAATAATAATAATAATAATAATTTATCATTATGTTAAGAGGGACAACTGTAGCTCTGTTTCCAAACTGAATGAAGTAGGTTTTGTCAGTGTTGAGAGTAAGTTTGTTAGTCACCATCCAGGTAGATATTTTCAGTATTTACAGTATTGGCAAGCATGACTGGGCTTGGGTGAGAGAAGACGTATGTAGTGTCAACTTCAAATAGTGTGGGTTTGAGTAGTTGCGATGCATTTGGTAGGTTGTTTATGTAAATGAGAAAGAGAAGAGGGCCAAGAGTTTGTTTCATTTTTTTTTTTTCAGCAAGTCGGCCGTCTCCCACCATGGCAAGGTGACCCAAAAAGAAAGAAAATCCCCAAAAAGAAAATACCTTCATTATCATTCAACACTTTCACCTCACTCACACATAATCACTGTTTTTGCAGAGATGCCCAGAATACAACAGCTTAGAAGCATATACATATAAAGATACACAACATATACCTCCAAACCGCCAATATCCCGAACCCCTCCTTTAGAATGCAGGGATTGTACTTCCCATTTCCAGGACTCAAGTCCGGCTATATAAAAATAACCAGTTTCCCTGAATCCCTTCACTAAATATTACCCTGCTCACACTCCAACAGCTCATCAGGTCCCAAATACTATTCGTCTCCATTCACTCCTATCAAACACTCACGCATGCTTGCTGGAAGTCCAAGCCCCTCTCTCACAAAACCTCCTTTACCCCTTCCTTCCAACCTTTTTCAGGATGACCCCTACCCCGCCTTCCTTCCCCTACAGATTTATACGCTCTCCATGTCATTCTACTTTGATACATTCTCTCTAAATGACCAAAGCACCTCAACAACCCCTCTTCAGCCCTCTGACTAATACTTTTATTAACTCCACACCTTCTAATTTCCACACTCCAAATTTTCTGCATAATATTTACACCACACATTGCCCTTAGACAGGACATCTCCACTGCCTCCAACCTCCTCCTTGCTGCAGCATTTACAACCCAAGCTTCACACCCATATAAGAGTGTTGGTACTACTATACTTTCATACATTCCCTTCTTTGCCTCCATAGATAACGTTTTTTGTCTCCACATATACCTCAACGCACCACTCGCCTTTTTTCCCTCATCAATTCTATGATTAACCTCATCCTTCACAAATCCATCCGCTGACACGTCAACTCCCAAATATCTGAAAACATTCACTTCTTCCATACTCCTCCTCCCCAATTTGATGTCCAATTTTTCTTTATCTAAATCATTTGATGCTCTCATCACCTTACTCTTTTCTATGTTCTGTTGCTGAGGTATAACTTTAGGTAGTTGAGGGAGTGCGCTCTTATACCATAGTGTGACAATTTTATGTGGAGCAAATCATGGTCAACTGTATCAAAAGCTTTACGTAAATCAATGAAGATCATCAGTGGGACTTCTTTTTTCTCGAGTGCAGTGTATATTTGTGTAAGCATGTGTATAATAGCATCATTCGTATTGTTATTAGGCCTGAACCCAGACTGACAGGGGTTGAGTATGTTGTGGGAGATGAGGTAGGAATAGATTCGCTTTTGAATTAATTTTTCAAAGATTTTAGAGAGAGGGTGTAAGTTGGATATTGGTCTATTGTTATTCAAGTCTGTTTGGTCTCCTCCTTTATGTATCGGGGTGACCCCTCGCTATTTTGAGAACTGAGGAAAAGTAGAGGATTCGATGGATTTGTTAAAGAGTGTTGCAATGATTGGTGACAGCACTTGTGAAGCTTTTTTGTATATAAAGGGTGGTAAGGCATTTAAATCTCCTGTCTTGTTCTTTAGTGTCTTGATAATAAGGGAGACTTCTGTTGGGTTAGTCGGAGCTAGGAACAGTGTGTTCAGGTAGTTGCCAGTGAGGTAGTCATTGGGTGGGGTATTTGAGCTTGGGATTTTATCGGCAAGGTTTTTTCCTATGGTGGAGAAGAAAACATTTGAGTCTGTTTGCTGTTTTAGTTGGTGGGAGTTGGAGTTCATCTGGTTTTGTTAGTTCAATTGCACTATTTCTTGATATCTTTTTTGTTCCTAGAACTTCTGATAGGGTTTTCCAGGTCTTTTTTATATCACCTTTTAGGTTGGATAATCTGTTCTCATAATACAATTTTTTGCCCTTCTTATCAGGCTGGTTAGGATTGACGAATAACGTTTTGTTTGGTCTCCGGTTATGGGACCCATTCTGTACTGTTTTTTGTATAGGTGCTTTGTATTTATAGATTTGAGGATGCTGGGTGTTAGCCAGGGACTGTTCAGTCTCTTAGCTGTGATCTGTTTAGTTTTTTTAGAGCAGTGGATGTTATAGAGGTATTGGGTCTTTTTTAGAAAATTATTAATACATTCGTCAACATCTGTATAGATTTCTAGCTCAGTATGCCAGTCGATGTTTGTCATTGCTGTTGTTAAGTTATTAATGGCTGCCTCATTATGAAGTCTGAAAGTAACTTAGTAGTGTCTCAGGGTAATTTAACTAGATTGATTATGAGAAGGGTAGGATAGTGGTCTGTGGTATTATCTGTGATTATGCCTGATTTTAAAGGGGATATGGTGTTGGCCCAGATGTGGTCTAGTAGGGAAACAATAGTCTCTGTAATTCTTGTAGGTTTTGTTACTGTTGGTAGCAACATGCAGTTACTCATAGTGTTTGTGAATTCAGTAACGTGTGGGTCCTGGTCTTGCAGGAGATTTATATTGAAGTCACCTGAGAATAGTAAGTGATCTTTATTCATGTGTGCATCAGTTATCATACTTCCTAGGTTTTCACTAAAATGGCTAATGTTTGACTGTGGAACTCTGTAGATGTTTATCGCTGTGAGAGGTGTTTGGATTTGAATTTAGCTATTATATATTCCCCATGTTCACCCCTTGTGCATGTATTATTGATACATTCTAGTTGGTCTGAGTAGTACATAGCTGTGCTACCCTCTTGCTGATCTGGCCTACAGTTGTGTATGGCTGTGTAACCAGGAATGGCATAGACATCTGTAGTATCAGGCTTTAGCCAGGTTTCGGTGAGAGTAATGATGGACATATTGACATGTAGGGAATTTAGTAATGCTTTGAGGTCATCGAAATGTTTGCTTAAAGATCTGACACTGTAATTAAAGACAGTTATGTTGTTGTTGGCTCTGAGAAGTGCCTTTGATTGTTTTGCTGTGTAGTAATTACAGTTACTGTTTGATTCATTTAAGTCATTCAATAAGAGGTTGGTATCAGGATCAATGCTTGTAATCATAAGATTTATAGTGAATCTATAATTAGATTAATTATAAGACAAAGTGAATATGTATTCTAAAGCTAAAAAAATAGCACCTGAATTATTTTAACAAATGTAAATATATGAACTAAGGTAGGTCTTTAAAGCTAAAATAAAGGAGACAATATAAAAGGGACTAAAATAAGTTGTGGTGAACAAATAAAGTGGTGATGTTGATGAAAGGGAGGCAGTAATTTAATGCACTGGCCAGGGAAGTATAATATCTTTTAGGAGTGAAGAAGAGCAGGATGTGAGTGTGGGGGAGGTGTATGAGGCATTACGTAGAATGAAAGGGGGTAAAGCAGCTGGAACTGATGGGATCCTGACAGAAATGTTAAAAGCAAGGGGGGATATAGTGTTGGAGTGGTTGGTATTTTTGTTTAATAAATATAGAAAGTGAGCAAGGTACTTACGAATTGGCAGAGAGCGTGTATAATTGCTTTATGTAAAGGGAAGGGGGACAAGAGATTGTAAAAATTATAGGGGAATAAGTTTACTGAGTATACCAGGTAAAGTGTATGGTAGGGTTATTATTGAAAGAATTAGAGGTAAGATAGAGAGTGGGATTGCAGATGAGCAAGGAGACTTTAGAATGGGTAGGGGATGTGTAGATCAGGTGTTTACATTGAAGCATACATGTATATGTAGGTAGTAGGTTGGTAGACAGCAACCACCCAGGGAAGTACTACCATCCTGCCAGATGACTGTGAAACAAAAACCTGTAACTGTTTTGCATGATGGTAGGATTGCTGGTTTCTTTTTCTGTCTCATAAACACGCTAGATAACAGGGACATCTTGCTACTCCTACTTACACTTTGGTCACACTTCACAGACACGCACATGCATATATATATACATACATCTAGGTTTTTCTCCTTTTTCTAAATAGCTCTTGTTCTTCTTTATTTCTTCTATTGTCCATGGGGAAGTGGAAAAGAATCTTTCCTCCGTAAGCCATGCGTGTCGTATGAGGCGACTAAAATGCCGGGAGCAATGGGCTAGTAACCCCTTCTCCTGTAGACATTTACTAAAAAAGAGAAGAAGAAAAACTTTATAAAACTGGGATGCTTAAATGTGCGTGGATGTAGTGCGGATGACAAGAAACAGATGATTGCTGATGTTATGAATGAAAAGAAGTTGGATGTCCTGGCCCTAAGCGAAACAAAGCTGAAGGGGGTAGGAGAGTTTCAGTGGGGGGAAATAAATGGGATTAAATCTGGAGTATCTGAGAGAGTTACAGCAAAGGAAGGGGTAGCAGTAATGTTAAATGATCAGTTATGGAAGGAGAAAAGAGAATATGAATGTGTAAATTCAAGAATTATGTGGATTAAAGTAAAGGTTGGATGCGAGAAGTGGGTCATAATAAGCGTGTATGCACCTGGAGAAGAGAGGAATGCAGAGGAGAGAGAGAGATTTTGGGAGATGTTAAGTGAATGTATAGGAGCCTTTGAACCAAGTGAGAGAGTAATTGTGGTAGGGGACCTGAATGCTAAAGTAGGAGAAACTTTTAGAGAGGGTGTGGTAGGTAAGTTTGGGGTGCCAGGTGTAAATGATAATGGGAGCCCTTTGATTGAACTTTGTATAGAAAGGGGTTTAGTTATAGGTAATACATATTTTAAGAAAAAGAGGATAAATAAGTATACAAGATATGATGTAGGGCAAAATGACAGTAGTTTGTTGGATTATGTATTGGTAGATAAAAGACTGTTGAGTAGACTTCAGGATGTACATGTTTATAGAGGGGCCACAGATATATCAGATCACTTTCTAGTTGTAGCTACACTGAGAGTAAAAGGTAGATGGGATACAAGGAGAATAGAAGCATCAGGGAAGAGAGAGGTGAAGGTTTATAAACTAAAAGAGGAGGCAGTTAGGGTAAGATATAAACAGCTATTGGAGGATAGATGGGCTAATGAGAGCATAGGCAATGGGGTCGAAGAGGTATGGGGTAGGTTTAAAAATGTAGTGTTAGAGTGTTCAGCAGAAGTTTGTGGTTACAGGAAAGTGGGTGCAGGAGGGAAGAGGAGCGATTGGTGGAATGATGATGTAAAGAGAGTAGTAAGGGAGAAAAAGTTAGCATATGAGAAGTTTTTACAAAGTAGAAGTGATGCAAGGAGGGAAGAGTATATGGAGAAAAAGAGAGAGGTTAAGAGAGTGGTGAAGCAATGTAAAAAGAGAGCAAATGAGAGAGTGGGTGAGATGTTATCAACAAATTTTGTTGAAAATAAGGAAAAGTTTTGGAGTGAGATTAACAAGTTAAGAAAGCCTAGAGAACAAATGGATTTGTCAGTTAAAAATAGGAGAGGAGAGTTATTAAATGGAGAGTTAGAGGTATTGGGAAGATGGAGGGAATATTTTGAGGAATTGTTAAATGTTGATGAAGATAGGGAAGCTGTGATTTCGTGTATAGGGCAAGGAGGAATAACATCTTGTAGGAGTGAGGAAGAGCCAGTTGTGAGTGTGGGGGAAGTTTGTGAGGCAGTAGGTAAAATGAAAGGGGGTAAGGCAGCTGGGATTGATGGGATAAAGATAGAAATGTTAAAAGCAGGTTGGGATATAGTTTTGGAGTGGTTGGTGCAATTATTTAATAAATGTATGGAAGAGGGTAAGGTACCTAGGGATTGGCAGAGAGCATGCATAGTTCCTTTGTATAAAGGCAAAGGGGATAAAAGAGAGTGCAAAAATTATAGGGGGATAAGTCTGTTGAGTATACCTGGTAAAGTGTATGGTAGAGTTATAATTGAAAGAATTAAGAGTAAGACGGAAAATAGGATAGCAGATGAACAAGGAGGCTTTAGGAAAGGTAGGGGGTGTGTGGACCAGGTGTTTACAGTGAAACATATAAGTGAACAGTATTTAGATAAGGCTAAAGAGGTCTTTGTGGCATTTATGGATTTGGAAAAGGCGTATGACAGGGTGGATAGGGGGGCAATGTGGCAGATGTTGTAAGTGTATGGTGTAGGAGGTAGGTTACTGAAAGCAGTGAAGAGTTTTTACGAGGATAGTGAGGCTCAAGTTAGAGTATGTAGGAAAGAGGGAAATTTTTTCCCAGTAAAAGTAGGCCTTAGACAAGGATGTGTGATGTCACCGTGGTTGTTTAATATATTTATAGATGGGGTTGTAAGAGAAGTAAATGCGAGGGTCTTGGCAAGAGGCGTGGAGTTAAAAGATAAAGAATCACACACAAAGTGGGAGTTGTCACAGCTGCTCTTTGCTGATGACACTGTGCTCTTGGGAGATTCTGAAGAGAAGTTGCAGAGATTGGTGGATGAATTTGGTAGGGTGTGCAAAAGAAGAAAATTAAAGGTGAATACAGGAAAGAGTAAGGTTATGAGGATAACAAAAAGATTAGGTGATGAAAGATTGAATATCAGATTGGAGGGAGAGAGTATGGAGGAGGTGAACGTATTCAGATATTTGGGAGTGGACGTGTCAGCAGATGGGTCTATGAAAGATGAGGTGAATCATAGAATTGATGAGGGAAAAAGAGTGAGTGGTGCACTTAGGAGTCTGTGGAGACAAAGAACTTTGTCCTTGGAGGCAAAGAGGGGAATGTATGACAGTATAGTTTTACCAATGCTCTTATATGGGTGTGAAGCATGGGTGATGAATGTTGCAGCGAGGAGAAGGCTGGAGGCAGTGGAGATGTCATGTCTGAGGGCAATGTGTGGTGTGAATATAATGCAGAGAATTCGTAGTTTGGAAGTTAGGAGGAGGTGCGGGATTACCAAAACTGTTGTCCAGAGGGCTGAGGAAGGGTTGTTGAGGTGGTTCGGACATGTAGAGAGAATGGAGCGAAACAGAATGACTTCAAGAGTGTATCAGTCTGTAGTGGAAGGAAGGCGGGGTAGGGGTCGGCCTAGGAAAGGTTGGAGGGAGGGGGTAAAGGAGGTTTTGTGTGTGAGGGGCTTGGACTTCCAGCAGGCATGCGTGAGCGTGTTTGATAGGAGTGAATGGAGACAAATGGTTTTTAATACTTGACGTGCTGTTGGAGTGTGAGCAAAGTAACATTTATGAAGGGATTCAGGGAAACCAGCAGGCCGGACTTGAGTCCTGGAGATGGGAAGTACAGTGCCTGCACTCTGAAGGAGGGGTGTTAATGTTGCAGTTTAAAAACTGTAGTGTAAAGCACCCTTCTGGCAAGACAGTGATGGAGTGAATGATGGTGAAAGTTTTTCTTTTTCGGGCCACCCTGCCTTGGTGGGAATCGGCCAGTGTGATAAAAAAAAAAAAAAATAATAATGTATATGTGAACAGTGTTTAGATAAAGGTAGGGAAATTTTCATTGCATTTATGGATTTAGAAAAGGCATATGGTAGAGTGGATAGGCGAGCAATGTGACATGTTGCATGTGTATGGAATAGGTAGTAAGTTACTAAATGCTGTAAAGAGTCTTTATGAGGATAGTGAGGCTCAGGTTAGGGTGTGTAGTAATAGGTCATAGACAGGGATGTGTAATGTCATCATGGTTATTTTACATATTTGTGGATGGGGTTGTAAAAGTAAATGCTTGGGTGTTAGGGAGAGGGGTGGGATTAAATTATGGGGAATCAAATACAAAATGGGAGTTGACACAGTTACTTTTTGCTGACGATATTGTGCTTTTGGGGAATTCTAAACAAAAGTTGCAATGGGTAGTGGACGACTTTGGGAGGGTGTGTAAATGTAGAAAGTTGAAAGTGAATATAGATAAGAGTAAGGTGATGAGGGTATCAAACAATATAGATAAAGAAAAATTGGATATCATATTGGAGGGAGTATGGAAGAAGTGAATGTTTTTAGATATTTGAGAGTTGACTTGTCAGCAGATGGGTTTATGAAGGATGAGGTAAACTATAGAATTGATGAATGAAAAAAGGTGAGTGGTGTGTTGAGGTATCTGTGGAGACAAAGAACGTTATCCATGGGGGCAAAGATGGGATTATATGAGAGTATTGTGGTACTATCATTCTTATATGGGTGTGAAGCATGGGTTGTAAATGCTGCAGCAAGGCTGGAGGCAGTGATGTCATGTCTAAAAGCAATGTGTGGTGTAAATATTATACAAAGAATTCGGAGCGTGGAAATTAGGAGGAGGTGTGGAGTTACTAAAAGTATTAGTCAAAGGGCTGAAGAGGGACTGTTGAGGTGGTTTGGTCATTTAGAGATAATGAAACAAAATAGAATGACATGAAGAGCTTATAAATCTATTGGGGAAGGATGGCAGAGTAGGGGTTTTCCCTGAAAAGGCGGGAGGGAGGGGGTAAAGGAGGTTTTGTGAGTGAGGGGCTTGGACTTCCAGCATGCTTGTTAGGAGTGAATAGAGACAAATGGTTTTTTGGACCTGACGAGCTGTTGGAGTGTGAGCAGGGTAATATTTTGTGAAGGGATTCGGGGATACTGGTTAGCCAGACTTGAGTCCTGGAAATGGGAGGTTAGGATATTGGCAGTTTGGAGGGACATCTAAACTGTCGTATCTGAGCACCTCTGCAAAGACAGTGATTATGTATGAGTGATGGTGAAAGTGTTGAATGATGATGAAAGTTTTTTTTTTTTTTTTTTTTTTTTTTTTTTTTTTTTTTTTTTTTTTTTTTTTTTTTTTTTTTTTTTTTTGGTCACCCTGCGTTGGTGGGAAACGGCTGACATGTTAAAAAATAATTAAAGATTATACACTACAAGGAATAACAGTATTCATGGTTTAATATTCAGTAAACTTTGTACACCATTTTCTTTTCCTGTAGCGTCCATTATCATAGCCTTACCCTGCTCACGCTCCAACAGCTTGTCAGGTCCCAAAAACCATCCATCTCCATTCATTTCTGTCACTCTCAAACGTGCTCGCTAGAAAACCAAGCACCTTGCCCACAAAACCTCCTTTACCCCCTCCCAACCTTTTTGGGGACAACCCCTACCCCACCTTTCCTTCCTCCAAGTCTTTCTAATTTGTTCCATTCTCTCTAAATGACCAAACCATCTCAACAGCCCCCTCTTCAGCCCTCTGAGTAATGCTTTTAGTAACTCCACACCTCCTAATTTCCATAGTACAAATACCCTGCATAATATTTACACCACACATTGCTCTTAGACACGACGGCTCCACTGCCTCCAGCCGCCTCCTCACTGCAGCATTTACAACCTATACTTCACACCCATATGAGAGTGTTGGTACCACAATGCTCTCGTACATCCCTTTCTTTTCCTCCGTGAATAACATTCTTTGTCTCCACAGATACCTCAATACACCACTCAACTTTTTTCCTTCATCAGTTCTGTGGTTTACCTCATCCTTCATAAAAGCATCCACTGACAAGTCGACTCCCAAATATCTGAAAACATTAAGGAGGATTAAGGATTAAGAATTTTATTTCTTTGCATAATTTACAATGTGTAATTACAGTTTTGATGTGCTAAGTGCAAAGAAAGCCACTATCATGCCAGGGCATTTTGGGCAGACTAAACCTAATGCTTAACAGAGTACTTAATGCTAGGCATATATAACATAGCTGATTTGAATTGAACATCATTTTTCATAATTCAACAGAGGTAGTGGTTTAACAGTAATTGAAATTATAGTTGAGATGAACTGATTAACAGGTTGCAGTATTATATTTTGGCACATTTAACCCCTTGAAGGTCCATGCTGTAGATCTGCAGCTTTACATTGAGGGTCCAAACTGTAGATCTACGTCATGAGCTCAGCTCACTCTGATAAGCTGTGAGCTGTAAATTTTGGCCTTGATATGAGAGAATACATCTATGTGGTATGTGTGCACCACATAACAAATCCTGCAGCACATAGTGCATAATGAGAGAAAAAAAATGAAACCGTAATTTTCGATTAAAACAGCGACATTGCAATGTTTTTTCGTATGCTTTTTATAGTTGTATTTGCGATTTCTTGGTCTCATTTGATAGAATGGAAGACATATTACAGAAATAGAGATGATTTTGATTGGTTTTAGTACTAGAAATGGCTTGAAACTGAGCTCAAATTAGCGGAAATGATAAATTTTTGCCGATGTTCAAGAGTAAACAAACGACCTCACACGTCTAATACACACCTGCTGGTGGGTCTAAAATACATTCACAAATGTGCTGATATTATTTACACAATTATTACAATATTGCATAACAGTAAATCTTCTATTTTTTGGTTTGAATAAAAATTCATTATGTGAATAAAAAATCAAAATGGAATTCATTAGTAAAGCCTGAAAACGTAACTAATGAACAGAGGAAATGTTAGTTTAGTGCCAGGAATGCCTGCATTGTTTATTCTGGACCCTATTTTGAAATTGGAGTATTTTGAACTTTGCATTAAATTGGCCAAATTACCTATTTCCGATCACTTCATTTTGTAGTTGAAACAGTTGACTTGGTGAATTTTTGTGTTCAATCGATAGAATAGAAGTAATACTAGTGAAATAGCTAAGAATTTGGTCGACTGGAATAAGGTAATTGGCCTAAAATGGGAGTCAAAGTCCGCAAAATCGCCTAGAGCATAATTTCGTCAATTTTCCATCAAATTTTGTACTTTTTGTTTTATTACCCTCAGAAAAAGATTCTCTACTATTTCATAAGAAAAAATAACAAAATTATTTTTTGAAAATTCTTGGACACTGGTGCACCCTTTGAAATTTGGCCTCTGGACCCAGAAAGGGTTAACATAATGAGATTGGAACCATTTTAATATTGAAATAATCTTAAAATATTTAGGAATTTTTGAGTTTGTGGTGATAATATATAGTATTTGTGTGGTTAATTTTGGGAGGTGAGGTGATTTCTAAGCAGAGCCTTGAATTGTCCCTCCAATGTGATATCCAATTTTTCTTTATCTAAATCATTTGATACTCTCATCACCTTACTCTTATCTATATTCACTTTCAACTTTCTACCTTTACACACCTTCCCAAACTTGTCCACTAACCTTTGCAATTTTTCTTTAGAATCCCCCAAAAGCACAGTATCATCAGGAATCCCCCAAAAGCACAGTATCATCAGGAAAAAAGTAACTGTGTCAATTACCATTTTGTATTTGATTCCTCATAATTTAATCCCACCTCTCTCCTCAACACCCTAGCATTTACTTTTACAACCCCATCTATAAATATGTTAAACAACCATGGAGACATTACACATCTCTGTCTAAGACCTACTTTTTCTGGGAAGTAGTCTCTCTTTCTTCTACACACCCTAACCTGAGCCTCACTATCCTCATAGAAACTCTGTACAGTGTTTAGTAACTTACTACCTATTCCATACACTTGCTACATCTGCCACATTGCTCCCCTATCCACTCTATCAAAATTTACTCATTTGTTGTCATTATCTGTCTGCATTTTTGCATATTTGTAGACCTGCTTGAAGATGAGGTGAGTGAGGCAGTGGAGACACTGGAGGAAGTAGTCAGCAAGACTTTGAGACCCCCACTACTATGTGTCCAGGCCACACTGAATGCTCTTACCACCAATGATGACCAGGTTTGATTTATTCTCATCTCTTGTCAGTTGATGTTATCATATTTGCATTATTTAATCCTCAGCTGGATGAAGTGGTAAAGTTAGTTTCAAATATCACAAGAGATTAATTAATTCATATTTAAAAATTGATCACTATGAATCTTCAGTTTGGTAAATATCCAAATTTGCAATCTCATAAATTATAAAACTTGAAAATATAGTGTATATGTATGTCCTAAGTACATACTAGATTGGTAGAGGGCAACCACCCAGGGCAGTACTACTGTCCTACCAGTTGAATGTGAAATGGAAACCAGTAATTGTTTTACATGATGGTAGGATTGCTGGTGTCTCTTTTTTCTCTGTCTCAAACATGCATGGTACCAGGTACATCTTGCTACTCCTACTTACACTTAAGTCACACATGCATGTACATGCATATATATACATACCCACCTTGGTTTTCCTCTATTTTCTTAACTGTTCTTGTTCTTTATTTTCTTTCATCTCCATGGGGAAGTGGAACAGAATTCTTCCTCCATAAGCCATGCATGTCGTAAGAGGTGACTAATGTGCCAAGAACAAGGGGCTATTAATGCTTTCTGTATGCATTTCTAAATTTAAGAGAGAAGCTAGCATTTTTCTTGTTAGGTCACTCTGCCTCAGTGGGATATGGCCAGTTTGATGAAAAAAAATGTTTATGTGTGTTTATATACATATATATTTATAGAGTTGTAAAAGAAGTAAATGCTAAGGAGTTGGAGAGAGGTGTGGGATTAAATTATGGGGAATCAAATATAAATTGGGAGTTGACAGTTATTTCTGCTGATGATACTGTGCTTTTGGTAGATTCTAAAGAGAAGTTACAAAGGTTAGTGGATGAGTTTGGGAGGGTGTGTAAAGAAAGAAAGTTGAAAGTGAACATACATCAGAGTAAGGTGATGGGGGTATCGAGTGAGTTAGGTAAAGAAAAATTAGATATCACATTGGAGGGAGGGAGTATGGAAAAAGTGAATATATTCAGATATTTGGGAGTTGACTTGTCAGCAGATGGGTTTATGAAGAATGAGGTTAACCACAGAATTGATGAAGGAAAAAAGGTGAGTGGTACATTGAGGTGTCTGTGTAGAGAAAAAACGTTATCCTTGGAGGCAAAGAAGGGAATGTATGAGAGTTTATTGGTACCAACACACCTATATGGGTGTGAAGCATGGGTTGTAAATGCCTCAGCGAGGAGGTAGTGGAGATGTCCTGTCTAAGGGCAATGTGTGGTGTAAATATTATGCAGAGAATTCAGAGTGTGGAAATTAGGAGGAGGTGTGGAGTTACTAAAAGTATTATTCAGAGGGCTGAAGAGGGGTTATTGAGGTGGTTTGGTCATTTAAAGAAATTGGAGCAAAATAGGTTGACTTGAAGGGTATATAAATCTGTAGTAGAGGGGAGGAGAGGTAGAGGTTGTCCTAGGAAAGGATGGAGGGAGGAGGTAAAAGAGGTTTTGTGTGCATTGGGTCTGAACATGCAGCAAGCATGTGTGAGCGTGTTAGATAGGAGTGAATGGAGACGAATGGGTTTTGGGACCTGATGCACTCTTGAAGTGTTAGTAGGGTAATATTTTGTGAAGGGATTCAGGGAAACCAGTTAGCTGGACTTGAATCCTGGAGGTGGGAAGTGCAATGCCTGCACTTTAAAGAAGGGGTTTGGGATATTGGCTGTTTGGAGTGACATCTAAACTGTCATATTTAGGCTCCTCTGCAAAGACATTGATATTGTGTGAATGATGGTGAAAGTGTTTCTTTTTTGGGTCACCCCTGCCTCAGTAGGAGATGGCCGATGTTTGAAAAAAATATGTTTACGTACATATTTTTTTTTAACAAACCGGCCATATCCTACCGAGGCAGGGTGGCCCAAAAAAGAAAAACAAAAGTTTTTCTTTTTAAATTTTGCAATTTATACAGAAGAAGGGGGTTACTAGCACATTGCTCCCGGCATTTTAGTCGCCTCTTACATATATATTTGTCTTTCTTTCTTTTTTTCAACACACCTGCCGTATCCCGCCGAGGCAGGGTGGCACAAAAGGAAAAACAAAAGTTTCTCCTTTTACATTTAGTAATATATGTATATACAGAAGAAGGGGTTACTAACCCCTTGTTCCAGGCATTTTTGTCACCTCTTACGACACGCATGACTTTCTGAGGAAGAATTCTGTTCCACTCCCCCATGGAGAATATATATTTATATACATATTTTTTTTCAACATGTCAGCCATCTCCCACCGAGGTAGGGTGACCCAAGAAAGACACGCTTTCACCATCATTCAACACTTTCACCATCATTCACACATAATCATTGTCTTTGCAGAGGCGCTCAGATAAGACAGTTCAGATGTCACTCCAAATAGCTAATATCCCAAACCCCTTCTTTAAAGTGCAGGCATTGTACTTCCCACCCCCAGGACTCGAGTCCAGCTAACTGGTTTCACTGAATCCCTTCACAAAATATTACCCTGCTCGCACTCCAACAGCTCTCCAGGTCCCAAAACCCATTCCTCTCCATTCACTCCTATCTAATATGCTCACACACATGTCTGCTGTATGTCTAAGCCCCTTGCACACAAAACCTCTTTTACCCCCTCCCTCCATCCTTTCCTAAGATGACCCCTACCATACTTATAAACTGATTATTATGCAGTGTTTGAAGATACTGATATGAGGCTCATCTTGCAGAGCCTTTACACCCTAGCATCACGGGTGATGGGCGAGGTGCAGCTGCGTGTGGGGCGCCATCAGGGCATCTTTGGCTTCCTCCTGAACCATCTTCTTACTGGAACTGAGAAGGTAAGTCACTAAACCTCTGTTATACTTCTGTATCCAGGATTATGTAACTTGGTTGGATACCTGTATTCAGGGCCTGCCTTAAGCTAATTTTACCGATTGCTCCCAATTGGGTCCCACGCCTTAGGAGGCCCCGCGCTAGAGTGTAATCTAATCTCGGCTTGTCAAATACACACAACATGAAGTAATAAAAAAAGGGGCATCTGGTGAAAGAAGTTTTTCCAAGTTGAAATTGATCAAAACTTACTTGAGATCATCAATTCAGCAAGAACATTTGAACAGTTTGGTGATTATGTCCATTGAATCTGAAATTAGCAGGAGTTTAACCCTTAAACGGTCCAAATAGATCGACGTTCAAATCCGTAGTGCTCCAAAAGTAGATCTATTTTTTTTTTTACATATTTTCAAATATAACAAAAAAAAAGTAGATAAAAGTTTTTTTTACACATTTTCAAATGTAAAAAAAAAAAAGATGATGTACATTTTTTTACATACTTTCAAATGTTGAAAAAACGTATATATACGTTTGGACCGTTCAAGGATTAAACTTCAACAAAATTCTAAAAGACTTTTCGGAGAGAAAAAAAGCAAGCAAAATAAATTTCTCTTAACAAAAGGCAATAATATTATGACTCATTTATAGTTAATGAATGTTAAGTGATTTTTAGAAGTCAAAAAATGATAATTTGTTTCCAGTAGTGCACTTAAATTCTGATTTGTTTTCCTGAACAAAAATAAATTAATATTTTTAATAAATCATTTCACAATCGCTAAAGCAAGTGGTATTGTGACTATGTACTTTTCAGAGGTGATATACAAATTTTCTTTGTTACTTGTAGGCTTACATGTACGCAATTTTATATTAACCCCTAAACAGTCCAAACGTATATACGTATACGTTCTTATGCGTAGCGCCCCAAACATATACATATACGTTTTAATTTTCCTACCTCCAAATTTGGCACGATTGGCCTGAGATGCCTGGTCAGCATAGAATGGGTCTTAACACTCGGTGTGTGCAGTATTAAAAAAATCTGGGACCACTTAGTACCTTGTGGGAGCGCCAGTTAAATTGAGCCCCAGCTAGAGCAAACAGTGTGGCAAATACCAAGGATTCACTGATGTAATGTCATATTAACACTCCCCTTTTAAGAGGAAAGTGATGTTAACCCCAAGTTTAGGGTCTGTCTATCTGTTTATCTATGTCTCTGTCTATCTGTCTCTGTCTCTGTCTCTGTCTGTCTCTGTCTATCTGTCTGTCTCTACCTTTGTCTGTCTCTTTCAATCTGTCTCTGTCTATCTCTGTCTCACAGGTACACATAAATACAAGTATATGTAGTATAAATTACCTTGGATAACCCAAAAAATCCAGACAAAGTGCTATACTCTGCTTGAAGATGTGAGTAAAGGTGATGACGCAGCCTTGTGGCTCTCTCTGAGACAGAGAGCTAGACGGATAGACAGATAGACAGGGAGCTTGACAGACAGAAATGTTTGTGTACCAGCGAAAACAAAGGGAGGGCGATGCTCATCAAATGACACCTCTAATCTTTTCTTATCAGCTGCACCCTCCCCACCCCCCTGTATGCTCATCAAACGTCAGCTCTTATCAGATGTTATCTCATCTTATCACGTCACTGTCAGGGGTGGACTTCGCTTTTCATGCTTCAAGGGAACTTATTATTACCTATTATTATTATTACGTACAGTAGGGCCCCGCTTTACGGCGTTTCGCTTTACGGTGTTCCACTAATATGGTCATTTCAAATTATGACCAAAACTCACTATACGGCTCCCCCCACCTGACTTTCTAATACGGTCACCGCACCCCACCCGGTTTGTTTACATTCTCTGTGAGATCCAAGCACTGTCTCTCCATTATGTCTGGAAACAACAAAATTTCATATGTTTTTAAAAGTTATTTCATATTTTATATATATGTACTTTGATAATTATACTTATGTATACCTGTACCTAAATAAACTTACATACTGCTGGCGTGCAGGTACACATTAAAATCAGTAACAGTGCCTTATGTCTCGAAAAGTCATATTAGTAATGATAATAATCATCGAGTCTCATTAAATGTCGTATATTACGTTAATATACATATTTTTGTTACTCCATCTATGACATTTTTTCAAAATTATATAGTAAACACGATGCATAACATATAAAGATGATAAATACACCCCACAGTAGAATAAATAAACATAAATTTGAGATGTGGTAGCAGACGACTTGCACAAGTGACGCCATATTAGAAATGATAATAATAATAATAATAATCACCGAGTCTCATTAAATGTTGTATATTACATTAATATACATATTTTCATTAATCCATCCATGATATTTTTTTTTCAAAATTATATAATAAACACAATACATAACATATAAAGATGATAAATACACCCCACAATAGAATAAATAAACATAAATATGAGATGTCGTAGCCAGATAACTTGTACAAGTGATGGCAAGAATAACATTTTCTCTAGTCTAACATAAGAGAAAATGTATTACTGGGGGTAACTGTAGAAAATTATTCCTTTCATATGTGTGTAAGTAAGTTTATTCAGGTATACACAAATACAATTACATAGATTATCATACATAACAGCATATGTGTAGAGAACCTAGGATAACCCAAAAAAGTCAGACAGAGCGACTGATTTCCATTGCCTTCACTCAGAGCGTCATTTCTTAAAAAAATGGTGTTACATGAGAATGGAAGTGTTCTTCTTTATTTATTCTACCATATCAATGTAGAGACAACTTGTACACAAACCAGACGTGTATGCACTTTGTTTACAAAACTTATGTTTGCCTGGTTTGTTTACATAACTCTGTGCCTGTCCTCTCTCATGTACTGTACTGACACACACACACACACACACACACACACACACACACACACACACACACACACACACACACACACACACACACACACACACACACACACACACACACACACACACACACACACACACACACACACACACACACACACACAGACCTTGGGGTGACCATAACACCGAGCACATCACCGGAGGCACACATCAACCAAATAACTGCTGCAGCATACGGGCGCCTGGCAAACCTGAGAATAGCGTTCCGATACCTTAATAAGGAATCGTTCAAGACACTGTACACTGTGTATGTTAGGCCCATACTGGAGTATGCAGCACCAGTCTGGAACCCACACCTGGTCAAGCACGTCAAGAAGTTAGAGAAAGTACAAAGGTTTGCAACAAGGCTAGTCCCAGAGCTCAAGGGAATGTCGTACGAGGAAAGGTTAAGGGAAATCGGACTGACGACACTGGAGGACAGAAGGGTCAGGGGAGACATCATAACGACATACGAGATACTGCGGGGAATAGACAAGGTGGACAGAGATAGGATGTTCCAGAGAGGGGACACAGGGACAAGGGGTCACAACTGGAAGCTTAAGACTCAGACGAGTCACAGGGATGTTAGGAAGTATTTCTTCAGTCATAGAGTAGTCAGCAAGTGGAATAGCCTAGCAAGTGAAGTAGTGGAGGCAGGAACCATACATAGTTTTAAGAAGAGGTATGACAAAGCTCAGGAAGCAGAGAGAGAGGACCCAGTAGCGATCAGTGAAGAGGCGGGGCCAGGAGCTGAGTCTCGACCCCTGCAACCACAATTAGGTGAGTACACACACACACACACACACACATACATACATATATGAAACATATGAAGCAAGAAAACAAGGGGAAAAAAAGCAATTGAAAGCATCATGAAAGCAATAGGAGAAGACGACATGACCCAGCTGGAAAATTTTCGGAGAATAGGGGGGTTTGTAAAAAAGAGAACCCGGCCAGTGAAAGTGACCTTCGAGGCAGAAGCGACTCGGACCAGGATCCTGCAGGAGAAAGCACGATTAAGGGACATGCCAGCATACAGGAAGGTGTATCTCGACAGCGACAGAACACAAGAAGAAAGGCAGAAACTGAGAGAGATGGTACAAAGGCGAAAGGAGAAAAGAGAGGGGATGGAGAAGACAGACAGGAGATCCCAGACCCAGGAAGAAGATCAAATACAGCCTCCCTCACAACTTCCTATAGAAGCCTCCCAACCAGGTCAACCCCATTGCAACCAAACACTCTAAATCAAAACACCCATGCCACATCCAATGCCCCCACCCACTACATTACAAACTCCACCCCCACAGCAACAACATATAGTTCCTTACCAGGTCTCCCACTTCCCCAACCCCAGGCTACAAGCCTGGTCCAGCAACTGGCTCCTTGAGTTTAACACCACCAAATGCAAAGTCATGAAGATTGGGGAAGGGCAAAGAAGACCGCAGACACAATATAGTTTAGATGGCCAAAGACTGCAAACCTCACTCAAGGAAAAAGATCTGGGGGTGAGTATAACACCGAGCATATCTCCTGAGGCGCACATCAATCAGATAACTGCTGCAGCATACGGGCGCCTGGCAAACCTACGGATAGCGTTCCGATACCTCAGTAAGGAGTCGTTCAAGACTCTGTATACCATTTACGTCAGGCCCATACTGGAGTATGCAGCACCAGTTTGGAATCCACACCTAGTCAAGCACGTCAAGAAATTAGAGAAAGTGCAAAGGTTTGCAACAAGACTAGTCCCAGAGCTACGGGGATTGTCCTACGAAGAAAGGTTGAGGGAAATCGGCCTGACGACACTGGAGGCCAGGAGGGTCAGGGGAGACATGATAACGACATATAAAATACTGCGCGGAATAGACGAGGTGGACAAAGACGGGATGTTCCAGAGATGGGACACAGACACGAGAGGTCACAATTGGAAGTTGAAGACTCAGATGAATCAAAGGGATGTTAGGAAGTATTTCTTCAGTCATAGAATAGTCAAGCCGTGGAATAGCCTAGAAAGTGAAGTAGTGGAGGCGGGAACCATGCATAGTTTTAAGGCGAGGTATGATAAAGCTCATGGAGCAGGGAGAGAGAGGACCTAGTAGCAATCAGTGAAGAGGCGGGGCCAGGAGCTATGACTCGACCCCTGCAACCACAAATAGGTGAGTACTCTCTCTCTCTCTCTCTCTCTCTCTCTCTCTCTCTCTCTCTCTCTCTCTCTCTCTCTCTCTCTCTCTCTCTCTCTCTCTCTCTCTCTCTCTCTCTCATTTTATTCGTTTTATGTAGTTTACTCACTCCTGACCCTACATTAAGAATTGATGAGGGGAAAAGGGTGAGTGGTGCACTTAGGAGTCTGTGGAGACAAAGAACTTTGTCCTTGGAGGCAAAGAGGGGAATGTATGAGAGTATAGTTTTACCAACACTCTTATATGGGTGTGAAGCATGGGTGATGAATAATCCTTGAATTAATACATTTATAGTCCCTCTTTTCCTGCCATAGCTTATCCTTCAACATTATTGCTACTCCTTCTTTAGCTCTAACTCTATTTGAAACCCCTGACCTAATCCCCTTTATTCCTCTCCACTGAAACTCTCCGACCCCCTTCAGCTTTGTTTCACTTAAAGCCAGGACATCCAGCTTCTTCTCATTCATAACATCCACAATCATCTCTTTCTTATCATCAGCACAACATCCACGCACATTCAGACTTCCCACTTTGACAATTTTCTTCTTCTTATTCTTTTTAGTAATCTTTACAGGAAAAGGGGTTACTAGCCCATTGTTCCCGGCATTTTAGTTGACTTTTACAACACGCATCGTTTACGGAGGAAAAATTCTTATTCCACTTCCCCATGGATATAAAAGGAAAAGTAATAAGACCAAGAACTATTAAGATAAAACCAAAGAAAACTCAGATGAGTGTGCATAAATAAATGTGTACATGTATGTGTAGTGTGACCTAAGTGTAAGTAGAAGTAGCAAGACATACCTGTAATCTTGCATATTTATGAGACAGACAAAAGACATCAGCAATCCTGCCATCATGTAAAACAATCACAGGCTTTTGTTTTACACTCACTTGACAGGACGGTAGTACCTCCCTGGGTGGTTGCTGTCTACCAACCTACTACCTTATATATATATATATATATATATATATATATATATACAGTGGACCTCCGCATAACGATTACCTCCGAATGCGACCAATTATGTAAGTGTATTTATGTAAGTGCGTTTGTACGTGTATGTTTGGGGGTCTGAAATGGACTAATCTACTTCACAATATTCCTTATGGGAATAAATTCGGTCAGTACTGGCACCTGAACATACTTATGGAGTGAAAAAATATCGTTAACCGGGGGTCCACTGTATATGTATATATATAATATATTATAGGTATATATATAATGTAGTGTTAGAGTGTTCAGCAGAAGTTTGTGGTTACAGGAAAGTGGGTGCGGGAGGGAAGAGGAGCGATTGGTGGAATGATGATGTAAAGAGAGTAGTAAGGGAGAAAAAGTTAGCATATGAGAAGTTTTTACAAAGTAGAAGTGATGCAAGGAGGGAAGAGTATGTGGAGAAAAAGAGAGAGGTTGAGAGAGTGGTGAAGCAATGTAAAAAGAGAGCAAATGAGAGAGTGGGTGAGATGTTATCAACAAATTTTGTTGAAAATAAGAAAAAGTTTTGGAGTGAGATTAACAAGTTAAGGAAGCCTAGAGAACAAATGGATTTGTCAGTTAAAAATAGGAGAGGAGAGTTATTAAATGGAGAGTTAGAGGTATTGGGAAGATGGAGGGAATATTTTGAGGAATTGTTAAATGTTGATGAAGATAGGGAAGCTGTGATTTCGTGTATAGGGCAAGGAGGAATAACATCTTGTAGGAGTGAGGAAGAGCCAGTTGTGAGTGTGGGGGAAGTTCGTGAGGCAGTAGGTAAAATGAAAGGGGGTAAGGCAGCCGGGATTGATGGGATAAAGATAGAAATGTTAAAAGCAGGTGGGGATATATTTTGGAGTGGTTGGTGCAATTATTTAAGAAATGTATGGAAGAGGGTAAGGTACCTAGGGATTGGCAGAGAGCATGCATAGTTCCTTTGTATAAAGGCAAAGGGGACAAAAGAGAGTGCAAAAATTATAGGGGGATAAGTCTGTTGAGTATACCTGGTAAAGTGTATGGTAGAGTTATTATTGAAAGAATTAAAAGTAAGACTGAGAATAGGATAGCAGATGAACAAGGAGACTTTAGGAAAGGTAGGGGGTGTGTGGACCAGGTGTTTACAGTGAAACATATAAGTGAACAGTATTTAGATAAGGCTAAAGAGGTCTTTGTGGCATTTATGGATTTGGAAAAGGCATTTGACAGGGTGGATAGGGGGGCAATGTGGCAGATGTTGCAGGTGTATGGTGTAGGAGGTAGGTTACTGAAAGCAGTGAAGAGTTTTTATGAGGATAGTGAGGCTCAAGTTAGTGTACATAGGAAAGAGGGAAATTATTTCCCAGTAAAAGTAGGCCTTAGACAAGGATGTGTGATGTCACCGTGGTTGTTTAATATATTTATAGATGGGGTTGTAAGAGAAGTAAATGCGAGGGTCTTGACAAGAGGCATGGATTTAAAAGATAAAGAATCACACATAAAGTGGGAGTTGTCACAGTTGCTCTTTGCTGATGACACTGTGCTCTTGGGAGATTCTGAAGAGAAGTTGCAGAGATTGGTGGATGAATTTGGTAGGGTGTGCAAAAGAAGAAAATTAAAAGTGAATACAGGAAAGAGTAAGGTTATGAGGATAACAAAAATATTAGGTGATGAAAGATTGGATATCAGATTGGAGGGAGAGAGTATGGAGGAGGTGAATGTATTCAGATATTTGGGAGTGGACGTGTCAGCGGATGGGTCTATGAAGGATGAGGTGATTCGTAGAATTGATGAGGGGAAAAGGGTGAGTGGTGCACTTAGGAGTGTGTAGAGACAAAGAACTTTGTCCTTGGAGGCAAAGAGGGGAATGTATGAGAGTATAATTTTACCAACACTCTTATATGGGTGTGAAGCATGGGTGATGAATGTTGCAGCGAGGAGAAGGCTGGAGGCAGTGGAGATGTCATGTCTGAGGGCAATGTGTGGTGTGAATATAATGCAGAGAATTCGTAGTTTGGAAGTTAGGAGGAGGTGCGCGGTTACCAAAACTGTTGTCCAGAGGGCTGAGGAAGGGTTGTTGAGGTGGTTTGGACATGTAGAGAGAATGGAGCAAAACAGAATGACTTCAAGAGTGTATCAGTCTGTAGTGGAAGGAAGGCGGGGTAGGTGTCGGCCTAGGAATGGTTGGAGGGAGGGGGTAAAGGAGGTTTTGTGTGTGAGGGGCTTGGGCTTCCAGCAGGCGTGCGTGAGCGTTTTTGATAGGAGTGAATGGAGACGAATGGTTTTTAATACTTGACGTGCTGTTGGAGTGTGAGCAAAGTAACATTTATGAAGGGGTTCAGGGAAACCGGCAGGCCAGACTTGAGTCCTGGAGATGGGAAGTACAGTGCCTGCACTCTGAAGGAGGGGTGTTAATGTTGCAGTTTAAAAACTGTAGTGTAAAGCACCCTTCTGGCAAGACAGTGATGGAGTGAATGATGGTGAAAGTTTTTCTTTTTCGGGCCACCCTGCCTTGGTGGGAATCGGCCAGTGTGATAATAAATAAATAAATATATATATATATATATATATATATATATATATATATATATATATATATATATATATATATATATATATATATATATATACAGCAGGGCCCCGCTTTATGGCGGTTCGCTTTACGGCGTTTCGCTTTACGGCATTCCACTAATATGGACATTTCGAATTATGACCAAAACTCGCTATACGGCTCCCCCCACCTGTCTTTCTAATACGGTCACAGCTGCCCACCGAGTTTGTTTACATTCTCCCTGAGCACATCTCCTTATTATGTCTGGAAACTTTCCAAAATTTCAAGTGTTTTAAAGTTATTGTATATTTTATATGTATTGTACTTGATAATTAAACTTGTGTACACCTGTACCTAAATAAACTTACACACTGTGCTGGCATGTAGGGACACATTAAAATCACTAAGTCTCTCTACTCTTGATGCAATAATAATAATAATAATAATAATAATAATAATAATAATAATAATCTCTTGGGCGCATTAATGTCGCATATTACGTTAATATAGACATTTCCCTTAATCTATCTATGATATTTTTTTCAAAATTATATAAGAAACACATTATGTAACACACAAACATGATACATGCACCCACAGTATAAAAATTTATACAAATATATATGAGATGTTTACCAAACGGTTTGTAGAAGTGTCGGAAGAATTACGTTTTCTCTAGCCCGTCACCTGTTACTAGGGATAACTGTAGAAAAAATATTCCTTTCGTATGCCTTCACTTTATAGCTATAATTCTGTACTAACTTGTACACAGTGTAAGAGTATTTGTTTCGTGATTTAATTATTATAATAATAATAAAAATATTATAAGGTAAAAGTTTCACAAACTCTTACAAATGTACATGAATGAACTAAAACTGGACACGTATTAATACTGTCTATTTCGCCTGACTGAGTGATCGTCCACAACCTGTTCAGTTTGTTTGTTTACGCTGTCTGAGCTCGGTGTATCATTAAATGTTGTATATTACGTTAATATACACATTTTCATTAATCCATCCGTGATATTTTTTTCAAAATTATATAATAAACACGATACCTAACATAAATACATAACAACATGTGTAGAGAACCTAGGATAACCCAAAAAAGTCAGAGTGACTTACTTTCATTGCCTTCACTCAGAGCATCATTTCTTCTCAAAATGGTGTTACATGAGAATGGGAGTGTTCTTCTTTATTTATTGTACCGTATCAATGTAGAGACAACCTGTACACAGTGTAACTTGTACACAAACCAGACGTGTACACTGTTTACAAAACTTACCTTCGCCTGGTTTGTTTACATAACTCTGCGCCTGTCCTCTCTCATGCACTCATTCTTTCTCTCTGGTATGGTAGCCTGGCTGACTACCATACATACCACACTTGATTTTTTACAATAAATACTACTCATCTCACCCTATATTTTAAGGTAAGTAATGAGTGAACTGTATATACATTTTATCGCTCTGGGATGCTTAAATATCATAGAATAGTATGTGTGGGTGGGGTGGACTGGTATGGTAGCCTGGCTGACTACCATACATACCACACTTGATTTCTTACAATAAATACTACTTGTCTCACCCTAGATTAAGACTATAAATATTTTAAGGTAAGTAATGAGTGCACTATGTGTGTATTGTACTTTTTTATTGTTTTTTTGATGCCTGGTTCTATTGCTAACATAATATATGTTAGTGTAAACTTGTTATCTATTGTTTGTATGCATTTGTAAGTGGAAAAAAAGGGTGTTCCACTTTACGGAGGTTTCCGCTTTACGGCGGTAGCCTGGAACCTAACCCGCCGTATAAGTGGGGCCCTCCTGTATATATATATATATATATATATATATATATATATATATGGATGTGAAAAGTGGATTATAGTAAGCGTGTATGCACCTGGAGAAGAGAGAAGTGTAGAGGAGAGAGAGAGATTCTGGGAAATGTTGAGTGAATGCGTGGGGAGTTTTGAATCCAGTGTGAGAGTAATTGTGGTTGGGGATTTCAATGCTAAAGTGGGTAAAAATGTTATGGAGGGAGTAGTAGGTAAATTTGGGGTGCCAGGGGTAAATGTAAATGGGGAGCCTTTAATTGAGCTATGTGTAGAAAGAAATTTGGTAATAAGTAATACATATTTTATGAAAAAGAGGATAAATAAATATACAAGGTATGATGTAGCACGTAATGAAAGTAGTTTGTTAGATTATGTATTGGTGGATAAAAGGTTGATGGGTAGGCTCCAGGATGTACATGTTTATAGAGGGGCAACTGATATATCGGATCATTATTTAGTTGTAGCTACAGTTAGAGTAAGAGGTAGATGGGAAAAGAGGAAGGTGGCAACAACAAGTAAGAGGGAGGTGAAAGTGTATAAACTAAGGGAGGAGGAAGTTCGGGCGAGATTCAAGTGACTATTGGCAGAAAGGTGGGCTAGTGCAAAGATGAGTAGTGGGGGGGGTTGAAGAGGGTTGGAATAGTTTAAAAATGCAGTATTAGAATGTGGGGCAGAAGTTTGTGGTTATAGGAGGGTGGGGGCAGGAGGAAAGAGGAGTGATTGGTGGAATGATGAAGTAAAGGGTGTGATAAAAGAGAAAAAGGTAGCTTATGAGAGGTTTATACAAAGCAAAAGTGTTATAAGAAGAGCAGAGTATATGGAGAGTAAAAGAAAGGTGAAGAGAGTGGTGAGAGAGTGCAAAAGGAGAGCAGATGATAGAGTGGGAGAGGCACTGTCAAGAAATTTTAATGAAAATAAGAAAAAATTTTGGAGGGAGTTAAACAAGTTAAGAAAGCCTATGGAAAGTATGGATTTGTCAGTTAAAAACAGAGTAGGGGAGTTAGTAGATGGGGAGATGGAGGTATTAGGTAGATGGCGAGAATATTTTGAGGAACTTTTAAATGTTGAGGAAGAAAGGGAGGCGGTAATTTCATGCACTGGCCAGGGAGGTATATCATCTTTTAGGAATGAAGAAAAGCAGAATGCAAGTGTGGTGGAGGTACGTGAGGCATTACGTAGAATGAAAGGGGGTAAAGCAGCTGGAACTGATGGGATCATGACAGAAATGTTAAAAGCAGGGGGGGATATAGTGTTGGAGTGGTTGGTACTTTTGTTTAATAAATGTATGAAAGAGGGGAAGGTACCTAGGGATTGGCGGAGAGCATGTATAGTCCCTTTATATAAAGGGAAAGGGGACAAAAGAGATTGTAAAATTTTTAGAGGAATAAGTTTACTGAGTATACCAGGAAAAGTATACGGTAGGGTTATAATTGAAAGAATTAGAGGTAAGACAGAATGTACAATTGCGGATGAGCAGGGAGGCTTCAGAGTGGGTAGGGGATGTGTAGATCAAGTGTTTACATTGAAGCATATATGTGAACAGTATTTAGATAAAGGTAGGGAAGTTTTTATTGCATTTATGGATTTAGAAAAGGCATATGATAGAGTGGATAGAGGAGCAATGGGGCAGATGTTGCAAGTATGTGGAATAGGTGGTAAGTTACTAAATGCTGTAAAGAGCTTTTATAAGGATAGTGAGGCTCAGGTTAGGGTGTGTAGAAGAGAGGGAGAATACTTCCCGGTAAAAGTAGGTCTTAGACAGGGATGTGTAATGTCACCATGGTTGTTTAATATATTTATAGATGGGGTTGTAAAAGAAGTAAATGCTAGGGTGTTCGGGAGAGGGGTGGGATTAAATTATGGGGAATCAAATTCAAAATGGGAATTGACACAGTTACTTTTTGCTGATGATACTGTGCTTATGGGAGATTCTAAAGAAAAATTGCAAAGGTTAGTGGATGAGTTTGAGAATGTGTGTAAAGGTAGAAAGTTGAAAGTGAACATAGAAAAGAGTAAGGTGATGAGGGTATCAAATGATTTAGATAAAGAAAAATTGGATATCAAATTGGGGAGGAGTATGGAAGAAGTGAATGTTTTCAGATACTTGGGAGTTGACGTGTCGGCGGATGGATTTATGAAGGATGAGGTTAATCATAGAATTGATGAGGGAAAAAAGGTGAGTGGTGCATTGAGGTATATGTGGAGTCAAAAAACGTTATCTATGGAGGCAAAGAAGGAAATGTATGAACGTATAGTAGTACCAACACTCTTATATGGATGTGAAGCTTGGGTGGTAAATGCAGCAGCGAGGAGACGGTTTGAGGCAGTGGAGATGTCCTGTCTAAGGGCAATGTGTGGTGTAAATATAATGCAGAAAATTCGGAGTGTGGAAATTAGGAGAAGGTGTTGAGTTAATAAAAGCATTAGTCAGAGGGCAGAAGAGGGGTTGTTGAGGTGGTTTGGTCATTTAGAGAGAATGGATCAAAGTAGAATGACATGGAAAGCATATAAATCTATAGGGGAAGGAAGGAGGGGTAGGGGTCGCTCTCGATAGGGTTGAAAAGAGGGGGTAAAGGAGGTTTTGTGGGCGAGGGGCTTGGACTTCCAGCAAGCGTGCATGAGCGTGTTAGATAGGAGTGAATGGACACGAATGATACTTGGGACCTGACGATCTGTTGGAGTGTGAGCAAGGTAATATTTAGTGAAGGGATTCAGGGAAGCCGGTTATTTTCATATAGTCGGACTTGAGTCCTGGAAATGGGAAGTACAATGCCTGCACTTTAAAGGAGGGGTTTGGGATATTGGCAGTTTGGAGGGATATGTTGTGTATCTTTATATGTATATGCTTCTAAACTGTTGTATTCTGAGCATCTCTGCAAAAACAGTGATAATGTGTGAGTGTGGTGAAAGTATTGAATGATGATGAAAGTATTTTCTTTTTGGGGATTTTCTTTCTTTTTTGGGTCACCCTGCCTCGGTGGGAGACGGCCGACTTGTTGAAAAAAAAAATATATACAGTGGACCCCCGCATAACGATTACCTCCGAATGTGACCAATTATGTAAGTGTATTTATGTAAGTGCATTTGTACGTGTATGTTTGGGGGTCTGAAATGGACTAATCTACTTCACAATATTTCTTATGGGAACAAATTCGGCCAGTACTGGCACCTGAACATACTTCTGGAGTGAAAAAATATCGTTAACCGGGGGTCCACTGTATATATATATATGTCGTGCCGAATATGTAAAACTGGTCATTTAGCAAGAACTCATTTAAAATTAAGTCATTTCTGAAATTTTCTCTTATACGTTTAAAGATATATTTTTTTCATTAATGTTAATGTAAAAGTTTTTAATTTTGCACCAAAAGAATCTTCGAAAACTTACCTAACCTTATTAAAACAAGAACAATTTATTTTAGCATAACCCAACTAAATATGTATATTTTAAATACGTTTAAAATAATTTAATACTAAACAAACACAAGCAAATATATTTTTTTCATTAGGTTCAAAATGATTTTGGCGAAATTATTGCATACACAAATTTTCACTTGTCGTATATGGCAAGATGAGCGTTGCTATTTAAGCCAAGATCGAAAGTTCTGCCTATTCGGCACGACATATGTATATATATATATACAGTGGACCCCCGCATAACGATGGCATCACATAGCGATTATTTCGCATACCGCTTACTTTAATCGCAAAATTTTTGCCGCGCATACCGATTAAAAACCCGCTCACCGATTTTCGTCCGAGACGCGTCCAATGTGCGCCCTCAGCCAGTCTCACATGTGCCGCCCGTGCCATTGTTTACCAGCCAGCCTCCGCGCTAACATCCAAGCATACACTCGGAATATTTCGTATTATTACAGTGTTTTCGGTGCTGTTTCTGGAAAATAAGTGACCATGGGCCCCAAGAAAGCTTCTAGTGCCAACCGTACACCAATAAGGGTAAGAATACCCATTGAAATGAAGAAAGAGATCATTGATAAGTATGAAAGTGGAGTGCGTATCGCCGACCTAGTCAAGTTGTACAAGAAACCCCAATCAACCATCGCTACTATTGTGGGCACCAAAAAGACAATCAAGGAAGCTGTTCTTGCCAAAGGTTTAACTGTGTTTTCGAAACAAAGATCGCAAGTGATGGAAGATGTTGAGAGACTCTTATTGGTGTGGATAAATGAAAAACAGCTAGCAGGAGATAGCGTCTCTCAAGCGATCATATGTGAAAAGGCTAGGAAGTTGCATGACGATTTAATTAAAAAAATGCCTGCAACTAGTGATGATGTGAGTGAATTTAAGGCCAGCAAAGGTTGGTTTGAGAGATTTAAGAAGCGTAGTGGCATCCATAGTGTGATAAGGCATGGTGAGGCTGCCAGTTCGGACCACAAAGCGGCTGAAAAATATGTGCAGGAATTCAAGGAGTACATAGAAACTGAAGGACTGAAACCTGAACAAGTGTTTAATTGTGATGAAACAGGCCTGTTCTGGAAGAAAATGCCAAGCAGGACCTACATTACTCAGGAGGAAAAGGCACTCCCAGGACATAAGCCTATGAAAGACAGGCTTACTCTTCTCATGTGTGCCAATGCTACTGGTGATTGCAAAGTGAAGCCTTTATTAGTGTATCACTCTGAAACTCCCAGAGCGTTCAGGCAAAAGAATGTCCTCAAGGATAATTTGTGTGTGCTGTGGAGGGCAAACAGTAAGGCATGGGTCACTAGGGAATTTTTCTATAACTGGTTACACCATGCATTTGCCCCCAATGTGAAAGATTACCTAACTGAAAAGAAATTAGAACTTAAGTGCCTCCTGGTGTTAGACAATGCCCCTGGTCATCCTACAGACGTGGCAGAGCGACTTTATGGGGACATGAGCTTCATTAAGGTGAAGTTTTTGCCTCCTAATACCACTCCTCTCCTGCAGCCCATGGACCAGCAGGTTATTTCCAACTGAAACTGTACACAAAAGCTCTGTTTGAAAGGTGCTTTGTAATGACCTCAGAAACTCAACTGACTCTAAGAGAGTTTTGGAGAGATCACTTTAATATCCTCAATTGTGTAAACCTTATAGGTAAGGCTTGGGAGGAAGTGACTAAGAGGACCTTGAACTCTGCTTGGAAGAAACTGTGGCCAGAATGTGTAGACAAAAGGGATTTTGAAGGGTTTGAGGCTAACCCTGAGAATCCTGTGCCAGTTGAGGAATCCATTGTGGCATTGGGAAAGTCCTTGGGGTTGGAGGTTAGTGGGGAGGATGTGGAAGAGTTGGTGGAGGAGGACAATGAAGAACTAACCACTGATGAGCTGATAGATCAACTTCAAGAGCAAGAGGCCAGACCTGGGGAAACTGGTTCAGAGGAGGGGAGAGAGAAATTGAAGAAGTTGCCTACTACAAAGATAAAGGAAATCTGTGCAAAGTGGCTTGAAGTGCAAACCTTCATGGATGAAAATCACCCTCACACAGCTATTGCAAGCCGTGTTGGCAACCTGTACACTGACAATGTTGTGAAACACTTTAGGGAAGTGATAAAGGAACGAGAGGTACAGGCCACTATGGACAGATATCTTGTGCGAAAGAAGTCCAGTGACTCTGAAGCTGGCCCTAGTGGCATTAAAAGAAGAAGGGAAGTAACCCCAGAAAAGGACTTGCTACCTCAAGTCCTAATGGAAGGGGATTCCCCTTCTAAACAGTAAGAAGATAATGCTCTCCCCTCCTCCCATCCCATCAATCATCACCAGATCTTCAATAAAAGTAAGTGTCATGTAAGTGTGCATGCCTTTTTCAGTTTGTGTGTATTAAAATTAATATTTCATGTGGTAAAAAAAAAATTTTTTTCATACTTTTGGGTGTCTTGCACGGATTAATTTTATTTCCATTATTTCTTATGGGGAAAATTCATTCACATAACGATTATTTCGCATAACAATTACCCCTCTTGCACGGATTAAAATCGTTAACCGGGGGTCCACTGTATATATATATATATATATATATATATATATATATATATATATATATATATATATATATATATATATATATATATATATATATACATGTATATATGTATATATATATATATATATATATGTATATATATATGTATATATATATATATATATATATATATATATATATATATATATATATATATATATATATATATATATATATATATATATATATATTTTTTTTTTTTTTTTTTTCAAAATATTCTGGGAGCTGTGCGAGTGAATGTATATATATGTTTGGACCGTTTAAGGGTTAAAATGTAGCTTATATCTGTTTGGTCTGTTAACTTGCATGCATTTTTTAAGTGCACAGTTTGATTGCTTTTCATACATTGGGTCTACCAAATTGTTCCCAGTTTGGCCCTGCACTAGCTAAGGCTGGCTCTACCTGTATTACTGATGAAAAACTCATCCTGTCATTGATAACCGAAAGTGTTCAAGGCAAATAATAGGTCCAGAAGCTGAGCCATAATGTTATTTTTGTTGATCAAGTTACAGTGGTAGCAATCCTTTTTTACAGATGGGGAAATAACAGGGAAATGTAGTAATTCACATATCTTTAGCAAGAGGTACAATGCTTTTAGTATTTTCACAATTGTTTCCTATCACTCTGCCCACTGTCTCAAGTATTTTTTTCAAATTCACATCTGGTTCTCCCTTATTCCATATTTTTTAAACACTCAGGTAATCTCCCACTGAGTTAGGGTGACCCAATTAATTAAATGAGTGACTGTCACTCATTTAATCAGTGTCTTACCAGGAAGGTGCCAATATTACAGTTCAAATGACTCTCCAAACCACAACATTCCCACCCCTCCTTCATAGTGCAGGCACTGTACTTCCCACCTCCAGGACTTAAGCCCAGCTCACCAGTTTTCCTGAATCTCTTTCCTTGATCACACTCCAACAACATATCAAATCATAAAAACCACTTGCCTCTACTTCTTACATACTCATACAAGCCTGTTGGATGTCCAAACCCTTAGCACTTACAATCTCTCTTACCACTCCCTCCAACCTTTCCAAGGATGACCCCTACCCCTCCCTCCATAAAAGATTTATATTCGCTAGTCATCCTATTTTTCTCCATATTCTTTAAATGTTCAAACAGCCTCAACAATCTTTCCTTATCACTCTGCATAATATGTTTAGTGACTCCACACCTAATCTCCAAATCCGAATTCTTTGCATAATATTCACACCGTACATTGCCCTCGAACATGACATTTCTACTACCTCCTGCCTCCTCCTTGTTTCAACATTCAAGACATATGCTTCATACTCATACAACAGTATTGATGCCACTGTTCTCTGGTACAGGAGTCAACAACCCCTGGCCCACGGGCCACATCCGGCTCATGTGAGGTTTTCATCTGGCCCATCAGCTTAACACCTGGACACTAATTATCTAATTAATATTGAATGCAAATACAGTAGTTCACTTCAAGGTTAAGCAGTCCCTGGAAAAGTTACTTCGTATCCTCCCTCCTTAGAGTTTTTCATTTGAGTTTGTTGTCTGGTGGTAAAACAACTGTACAGTAGGTATATACATTTGATAATAATGTTTATTTAATTATCGGTGATAAATTGTGTTAAATATTATTAGAATTGGGCCAAAATTGATTTAAAAAACTAATGGCAACCCTGAGTTCAAGAAAAAAAAATTTATTTTACATTTAATAACAAGGCTCTCCTCCAAGAGACTGCATAGCTGTCTGGCCCTCTCTCTCTCTCCAAAAAGTTGCCAACCCCTGCTCTGGTACATTCCCTTTTTTGCCTCCATGCCTCAGTTTGTGTATATAAAAAGTTTTTGAATGAACATGACTCTGTTTCTCTTTATTAATTTATTTTGGTTTGGTTACTATTTACCTGCTCTTAATTTTTATAAAGTATAATCAGACTGAAGAGTACAAAGCTGGATGCAGCAGTATCCTGCTGACAGGAACAAAGAAAAGATGCAGCTGCAGAGTAAGTTTTTATTGTGACAGTGTTTCACTGCTTTGTGTGGCTCTGTTACAGGTAGGCGTTTTATTCTAGAATAATAATTACAGGAGGGGCCCCACTTATACAGCAGGTTAGGTCCCAGGCTACCACCGTAAAGTGAATCACCCTTTTTCATTTTTCTATTCATACAATTACCTGATAATGTGTTTACACTGTCATATATTAACCCTTTGACTGTTTTGGTCGTACAGTGGACCCCCGCATACCGCACGCATCGCATACCGTACAATCCGCATACCGCTCGCTTTTTTCGCAAAAATTTTGCCTCGCATACTGCCCAAAAACCCGCTCACCGCCCTTCGTTCCGAGACGCGTCCAATGTGTGGCCTGAGCCACGCTCACATGTTCCGCCGGTGGCATTGTTTACCAGCGAGCCTCCGCGGTAACATCCAAGCATACAATCCGAACATTTCGTATTATTACAGTGTTTTTGGTGATTTTTTCTGGAAAATAAGTGACCATGGGCCCCAAGAAAGCTTCTAGTGCCAACCCTACAGCAATAAGGGTGAGAATTACTATAGAGATGAAGAAAAAGATCATTGATAAGTATGAAAGTGGAGTGCGTGTCTCCGAGCTGGCCAGATTGTATAATAAACCCCAATCAACCATCGCTACTATTGGTGGTACAGCTGCTGCTGTACCACCGTCAGCTGCTGCTGCACTGTCAGCTGCTGCTGCTGTTGTACCACTGTCAGCTGCTGCTGCTGCTGTAGCATCGTCTGCTGCTGCTGTAGCATCGTCTGCTGCTGCTGTAGCATCGTCTGCTGCTGCTGTAGCATCGTCTGTTGCTGCTGTAGCATCGTCTGCTGCTGCTGTAGCATCGTCTGTTGCTGCTGTAGCATCGTCTGTTGCTGCTGTACCACCGTCAGCTGCTGCTGCTGCTGTAGCACCGTTGTTGGTGTGGCTTATTGAGAATACCAAGAAACAATTAACCCCAGAGGATTTGCCACCCAGGATAACCCAAAAAAGTGAGTGTCATCGAAGACTGTCTAACTTATTTCCATTGGGGTCCTTAATCTTGTCTCCCAGGATGCAACCCACACCAGTCGACTAACACCCAGGTGAACAGGGAAAAATGCCTGGAACTAGTGCTCATATTGGTGAATTTAAAGCAAGCAAAGGTTGGTTTGAGAGATTTAAGAATCGTAGTGGCATACACAGTGTGATAAGGCCTGTTCTGGAAGAAAATGCCTAACAGGACCTACAGTACTCAGGAGGAAAAGGCACTCCCAGGACACAGTGTCTCATCAGTCATTGCTGCATCTTCAATAAAGGTAAGTGTCATTTATTCTTCATTTAGTAGAGTAGTACATGCACAATATATATTGTGCATGTACTACTCTACTATTGTGCATGTATCCTTCTCTTTGTGTGTAGGAAAATGTATATTTCATGTGGTAAAATTTTTTTTTTCATACTTTTGGGTGTCTTGCACAGATTAATTTGATTTCCATTATTTCTTATGGGGAAAATTCATTCGCATACCGAACATTTCGCATAACATTCAGCCCTCTTGCACGGATTAAGTCGCTATGCGGGGGTCCACTGTATATATACGTCTTACGAGCCAGTGTTTCGGACGTATTAATACGCATAAATTCTAGCGGCTTCAAATCAAGCAGGAGAAAGCTGGTAGGCCCACATGTGAGAGAATGGGTCTGTATGGTCAATGTGCACCACATAAAAAAAAAGTCCTGCAGCACGGAGTGCATAATGAGGAAAAAAATATTGACCGTTTTTTTTTTTTTGGATTAAAACGCCGACTTTGAGGTGTATTTTCATATGGTATTTATCGTTGTATTCTCTTTTTCATGGTGTCACGTGATAAAATGGTAAAACATATTACAGAAATAGAGATGATTTTGATTAGTTTCACGAAAACGACCTTGAAATTAAGCTCAATGTAGCAGAAATGTTCGATTTTTACCAATGTTCAGGAGTAAGCAAATCACACGTCTAATACATGTCAGCTGAGGAGTCTAATATTCTTTCACTAGTGCACTGATATTATTTATACCATTTTCACAATAATGCAGTAGTCTGCATAACAGTAAATTTTGTATTTTTTGTATGAATAAAAAATCAAAATAGAAAGCAAGAGTAATATAAGAGGGGCCTAGAGACGTGACTAATGAACAGAGGATATGTTATTTTAGTGCCAAGAATGTCAACATTGTTTATTCTGGACTCTATTTTGAAATTGGCCTCTTTTTTTGTGTGAAATTGGCCAAATTGCCAATTTCTGACCACTTTATTGGGTAGTTAAAATCGGTAAATGGGCGGTTTCTTGTACTCAACTGATAGAAAAAATGGAGTTCTAAAGAAATAGCTATGAGTTTGGTCAACTGGAACAAAGGAATTGGTCAAAAATAGGGCTCAAAGTCGGCAAAATCGCAGATGTGTATATGTCGCTGAGACCGCTAAATTTGCAGGAGCGTAATTCCATGAGTTTTCGACCAAATTTCATACTTTTGGTGTCATTACCATCGGGAAAAGATTCTCTATCATTTCATAAGACAAAATAATTTTTTTTTTTTTCCAAAAATTTTGCAACATAGAATGACAGTTTCAGAAAGGGGCTTGCGGCAGCCAAAGGGTTAAGTTAGCAATAGAACTAGGCCTAAAAAAACAATAAAAAAGTAAAATGCATATACAGTACACTCATTACTTACCTTAAAATATTTTTGTCCTTAATGTAGGGTGAGAGGCGAGTAGTATTTATTGTAGAAAGTCAGGAAGAGATAAAACCAGCCTCTTACTAGCTTCAAATTTATCTTCACTGGCTTCCTCACCTTTCTGTTTTCATAGAATTGAAGAGACTTAGGGCCTTGGACTGGATAATGGCTCAGCTTAAAGGCATGTTGTGACTGGTTTGATCTTCACTCACTCCAGCAAAAGTTTTTCCATGTCAGCAATAGGGTTATTACATTTTCTTATAACTTTAGTATTCCCTGGTGTAGCACATTTAATTTCCTGCAACACTTTCTCCTTAGAAAAACTTTGGGAAGTTTCTAGACAGAACCGAGAGAGAGATGCACAGCTTATGGCAACACCCACTTATATTATTAATAAATAACAAAAAGGCACAATACCGTGACTGGAACGATACACAAATAACCCGCACATAAAAGAGAGAAGCTTCCCCTGTCAAGAAAAGTGTTCTTATCTCCCTCTTTCTCCGTGCCCTCCGCATCTGTGATCCTCAGTTCCTTCCAGCAGAAATTTCCACTCTTCATAATTCGTTCTCCCGTCTTGGCTACCCTTCCCATTTCATAGACTCTGCCCTCTCACGTGCTAAACGGAATTTCTTCTCTCCCAAACTCTCTACTCATGGGAACTCTTCTATCCTCTGCCTTCCCTACATTTCCGGTCTTTCTAATCTCAACAATTCTCTCCGTCCCTTAGACATCAAGCTTACCTTCTGCCAGACTAACACTCTTCGCACTAATCTCGTTCATACCTCTCCTCCCTCTACGGATGTTCCTGGTGTCTACTCTATTTCTTGCTCCTCCTGTCCTCTTCAATACTTCGGAGAAACTGGTCGATCTCTTTCTGACAGACTTAGGGAGCACAAAAATAGTGTTAGGCTTGCCGACACTAACAATGCTCTTTTCTGTCACGTCAGAGATCATAGCCATCCTATTGACTGGTCTTCTGCTAAAACTGTCTTCCCTACTTCCAACTCGAACAGTCGCCGTTTAGTTGAATCCTCTCTTATACACAACTTTCCTTGTATGAACCTTAGCCCTGGCTTCGTCTCTGTAGATGCCTTCCTCTCCCACTACATTGTAAAATGCTCCAAACTTCAGAACACCCGTGACTTAACCTGAATCCTCATTTCTTCTTCTTCTTCTTCTTCTTCTTCTTCTTCTTCTTCTTCTTCTTCTTCTTCTTCTTCTTCTTCTTCTTCTTCTTCTTCTTCTTCTTCTTCTTCTTCTTCTTCTTCTTCTTCTTCTTCTTCTTCTTCTTCTTCTTTTTCTTCTTCCTCTTCCCCTTTCCTCTCTCCTTTTCTCCTCTGGGTTGTCTTTCTCTCTCCTGTCTCGTGTTTCTGTTCCTTCTTCATTTATTTTATTTCACCACTTCCCCTTTCACGCACCTCGGTGCACTTGCTCTCCCTCTGTGGGTTTCTAGCTCTCTTGCAGTGCTCCCCTTCCTTTGTATTTGACTGGCTCGTCTTCCTTATTTCCCACTTCTACCACTACCACTACTACTACCTCTTCTTCTTCTACTACAACTACTGATGAAATTAAGACACATGTGCGGCGTCTGGTTGTCTTTGTTGTGGACGTTTCGCCATCCAGTGGCTGGCTGGATGGCGAAACGTCTACGGTGGGGATGCCCGGGTGTTGTGCATGTGTCATTTCATCCTGTCGGTATTATATACAATTCTTGTACTACTACTACTACCTCCACCTCTTCCTGCCTATATATAGCCATCCTGCTCCACCTCTGTTAGTGTGACTTTGTCAATGGTCCAAGTCGGACCGAAACGTCGTCGTAAGCTTCTCTCTTTTATGTGCGGGTTATTTGTGTATATTATTATTATTATTATTATTATTATTATTATTATTATTATTATTATTATTATTATTATTATTATTATTATTATTAATAATATTATTATTATATAATAATAATAATTTTCCTAGGTAGTAGGTTGGTAAACAGCAACCACCCACCCTGCCAAGTGAGTGTACAATGAAAACCTGTAATTGTTTTACATGATGATAGGATTGCTGGTGTCTTTTGTCTGTCTTATAAACATGCAAGATTTCAGGTATGTCTTGCTACTTCTACTTGCACTTAGGTCACACTACACATACATGTACAAGCATATATATACACACCCCTCTGGGTATTCTTCTATTTTCTTTCTAGTTCTTGTTCTTGTTTATTTCCTCTTATCTCCATGGGGAAGTGGAACAGAATTCTTCCTCCGTAAGCCATGCATGTTGTAAGAGGCGACTAAAATGCCGGGAGCAAGGGGCTAGTAACCCCTTCTCCCATATAAATTACTAAATTTAAAAGAGAAACTTTCATTTTTCTTTTTGGGCCACCCTGCCTTGGTGGGATATGGCCGGTGTGTTGAAAGAAAGAAAGAATAATAATTTTATTTCAGCATGATACAATGTTAGTATTATTATTATTATTATTATTATTATTATTATTATTATTATTATTATTATTATTATTATTATTATTATTATTATTATTATAAAACACGGTGGGGAGGGTGCTCCATAAATGTGTACGTATATGGTGTCAGTGTGTTGGGTGGGTGCTCGGATTAATACGTATTGATACATGTGCACTGGCCACTAGGTGTGTTGATACATGTGCATCCTGCATTATGCATACAATTGTGAAGCATTTTCCCCGCAATACAAACACCTTACATTGTGTACAAGTTGTCGTCATACTGGTGAAGTAGAATACATAACAGCAACACTCCCATTCTCGTGCAACACGCCCTTTTGAGAGCAAGTGATGCTAGTAATCGTTGTATACTCCTTTATGCCCACCTGGCTTCATAATTGTCAGTTTGTTTTACTCTGATTATATGTATTTTGTTGATATGATATGCATTGTGTTTCTTACATAATTTGCTGAAAAAAAATCTGTAACTATTATTATTGTTATTGCATCTTCAGTTCTAGTGAGACATTCTTGGCTACTATCTTCATGGCATAGCCACTCCATCTTTGTAACAATGCCAAATACGTAGTTTTAACCCCTTGAAGGTCTGTGCTGTGGTTCTATGGCATTGAAGCCAGTGTCCTTGCCGTAGTTCTACACCATGAACTCGGCTCACTCAGATAAGGTGTGAGCGGTAAATTTGGTCCTAGTTATGAGAGAATGAGTCGGTGATAAGTGTGCACCATACAAAAAAAATCCTGCAGTATGCGGTGCATAATGTGAAAAAAACTGCGACCGTGTTTTTGGCTTAACCCTTTATCGGGGTGGGCCGAAATAATTCGGTATTGATTACGTGTTTTTGGCGCGTGTCATACTTCGCGCCCCGCGCAGCCAGCTTCCCGTTCTTTAGTTCCAACCAATCACAAGCCTTCCCTGAGTCTCTTCAGCTAAGTACAGTTCGCTTCTGCCGCCTTCCCATTGGTTGAGAGATCAAAATATAAACACTAGCGGCTTTGCTTCGAACACACGCGCATTTTTCCCTCCACCCTTGCTAATCTACTCTTGGATTATATATTCTACAATGTCGGTAAGTACTGATTGTTGTGTTTAGTGCTTACATGAATAGTTTAGGCATATTTTGATATATACCTAAAGTCCGTGTGAAGCATAATATGAGTGTAGCATGCAGTTGAAAAAAGTGCATGCATTTTAGTCCGAATTATTTCGGTATTGCGCGAGTTTCCGGGAATGTCCAATTTTAGTCAAATAAATATTTATAAAAAATTTTCAATTGCATATATGAACTCTGTAGTGGTCTGGATTTATACAGGAGGTTTCTATTGTCCTTCCAGTTCCATGAGAGGCTGTTTTATGGGGAGCAGTCGACCAGCAGGTCGAGGTATATCTGCGTTTCTGAAGACAGTGACTCAGAACCAGAGGTAGACGAACCAGAATTGCTGGATAGTGGTGATGAATACTTGCCAACGGATGCACAGGATGCAGAGATGTCAACTGATGATGAGGAAGAAAGGGAAGAAAGGCCAGCCAAAAAGCAGAAAGTAATGAGGAAAAAGAAAACTTTTAGGATTGAGGAATACCCGGATGAGGAAGAGATCCATGAGAATATTGCTCTTCAAGTTTCATCTGAGTGGACCGTAGATGACATTGAAAATGATCCTTTGCCGGCATATGAACATGAAAAGCCTCTTGCAATTAGGTCTCCATATGAGTATTTTCGTATGTTCGTTACTCCAGCCATGATAGATAACATAGTATATCAAACAAATTTGTATACAAGGCAACAAGACGTAAATAGTACTTTTTCAACAGATTCTGAAGAGATCATGAGGTTCATAGGTATTTTGTTGTTCATGGGTATTAATTCACTACCATCCCTCGAAGACTATTGGAAAGCTGGTTTTAGGAGCCAACAGGTTGCAGAGAGCATGGCGTCTAAGAGGTTTAGGTACCTTAGAAGTCATATTCATTTCAATGACAACACAAAAAAGGATAATGACAGATTCTACAAAGTAAGGCCTCTTTACACTGAACTAACTAATGCTTGCTTGAAAATTCCAGCTACACCCAAGCAATCTATTGATGAAGTCATGGTTGGTTTCAAGGGTAAAACTGCTGGAAACCTAAGGCAGTACATCAAAACAAAACCAGATAAGTGGGGTTTCAAACTTTTTTGTCGTGCAAGTCAAGATGGACTCATACATGATATACTCATGTATCAAGGCACAACAACTTTTGACACACATCCCATACAGCTGCCACAGGAAGAATGTAAACTTCCAATAAGTACAAAGATTGTTCTGGTACTTGCACAAACTATGAACAAGACAAACACATCAGCAATCTATGCTGACAATTTCTTTTCAAGTATGCCTTTGGTCAAGCTACTAAGAGATAAGTATAACTGCAGATACACTGGAACAGTACGTGACAATAGATGTGGTAAGCCACATCTGGTGCCTATCAAACAAATGGAAAAAAACAGTGTGGCCAGGGGCAATTTTTGCTTCAACAACAATGATGGTGTCCTTGTTGTACGATGGAAGGACACCAAAGTTGTGACTTTAGTGACAACTGATATTGGGGTCGAGCCCATGAGTCTTGTTGAGAGATACAACAAGGGTACAAAGAGGAAAGAGAAAATATCGTGCCCTGCAGTCATCAAGAACTATAATGCAAACATGGGAGGTATTGACAAAAGCAACATGTTGGTGCATCTCTACAAAACACCAATGAAATCAAAACGTTGGTACATGCGGCTATTTGCCTATATTATTGATCTTGCTGTTGTGAATGCATGGGTGCTTTATTGCCGTGATTCTCGAGCAATAAAGCAAAAGTGTATGCAACTGAAGTATTTCAGGAATTCTATCTCTGAAATTGCAAGGTCTAAAGGACAAAACCTTAGAGGGAGCAGCCTAAGAACAACTCCAAGACCTTCACCAACTAATTCACCATGTACTTCCAATGGTGTTGGCATAGTGAAACCTGGGAGGGGAACACGTGCAGAATTGCCTGATGACAGTGTTAGGAAAGACATGACTCTAATGCACTTTCCAATGGCAGGGCAAAGGCCGTTTACTTGCAAGTATTGCAGCACCTCGAAAAAAACGGTAACATCGTCATTCGTCTGTAGTGTATGCAAAGTAAATCTGTGCATAAAGACTGATAGAAATTGTTTCACAGACTTCCATCTTGCCAATTAGCAATATAGAATCATTGGTCTTCCAAATGAATCTCAGGAATATAGGGATTGAAACTTGCATCACTTTGCAATTTGGCATTGTTGATATTTGCTTCCTTTTTATATTTTTGTAAGTATTAAAAAATGTTTTGATAAAAGTTCCATTTATGTTTTTTATATTGTCTGTTTGTATATTAAATTTAAAAAATTGTTTTGGTGTGTTTTATTAACAATTGCAAGTTTGCAACATAGAATTTTTTAATCACTTTGTCGGGGGCGGCCTAATATTTTCGGTCTTCGGAGATTGGCAATTGCTCGAAAACTAACCATCAGAAATCAATTTATATGGGATCAGTGACCTTGTATTGAGTTACTCTATCCACCATAAAGAGTTCAGTTCGAATTTCAAATTTTCGGACCAATTGCGCGATGAAGGGTTAAAACAGCAAATTTGAGGTGTATTTTCGTATGGTTTTCATGGTTGTATTCTCAGTTTCTTGGTCTCATTTGATAGAATGGAAGATATATTACAGAATTAGAGATGATTTTGATTGGCTTTAGGATGGAAAATAGCATGAAAGTGAGCTCAAAGTAGTGAAAATGTTCGATTTTTGCCGATGTTCAAGAGTAAACAAATCACATCACGCATCTAATACACATCAACTGGTGGGTCTGATATGTGTTCATAAATACCTTGATGTTATTTATACAATTATTACAATATTGCATAACGGTAAATCTTCTGTTTTGTGGTGTGAATAAAAATTCTTTGTGAATAAAATATCAAAATGGAATTCGTGTGTAAAGCCTGGAAACATAACTAATGAGCAGAAGAAATGTTATTTTAGTGTCAGGAATGCCTGCATTGTTAATTCTGGAATCTGTTTTTAAATTGGAATATTTTCAAATTTGAGTCAAATTGGCCAATTACTAATTTCTGATCACTTTTTTAGGTAGCTGAAGTAGTTGATTAGGCAGTTTCTTGTGCTCAGTCAATAAAATGGAAGGCATACTAGTGAAATAGCTAATAATTTGGTCAACTGGAACAATGTCATTGACCTAAAATAGGACTCTTAAGTGAGCAGAATCACTGATGCGTAAATATCGCTGACACAGTAAAATTCGTGATAGCATAATTTCATCAATTTTCCATCAGATTTCATACTTTTTGTTTTATTACCTTCAGAACAGGATTTCTACATTTATAAGAAAAAATAGCAAAATTTTTTTTTTTAAATTCTTGGACCCTGTAGACAAGTTTCAGATCAGGGATCTAGACCCTCAAGGGGTTAATGAATCTGCATGCCAGCACAGAAAGTTTATTTAGGTACAGGTACACATAAGTACAGTTATCAGTAGTATCTTAGTACTATCTCAGCTATTGACATAACTTGCTCACTGAGTTTAATCATTTCTAACTTTGCACTTTAAGTAAGAGCCTTACGACTCCTCTTTTTATCACAACTACCCTTAGATGTCATTGTAACACAAAAAGAGTATATATAAAATACACAGTAACTTTAAAACACTTGAAATTTTGTAAAGTTTCCAGACAGTTGGGAGAGACCCCAGCACTCACAAAGGATGTCAACAAACTGAGAGTGGATAGGTGGTGCTTTGACTCCATAAAAGCAAATCATGGAGCTGCATAAATAAATTTTTGGGTATAATTTGAAATGTTCATATTAGCGAATTGCCATGAAGTGAAGCGCTGGAAAGCAGGGCCCTCCTGTACTCTTGTCCACAGAACAAGTGTAGAAGTCTTCAAAAGAAAGCTCAACAAATCCTTTTTTGCCAAGGGCCAGACCAGCCAGGCTGTGATGGATCTGTAGGCCATTTCTGCCCTTTACTCCTTGGACAGGTCTGGTTCATTTGACAAGTTACTTTAGCCCTGCAATTTATTTACATTCCAGTAATAATTTAATAATAATTTGGGATTTTGTTATTCTTGAGCACCAAAACTCTCTTCAGGAATTCTTCCTAATGTTTGGCATGAATGAAAACTATTTATATCTTATTTCTGTTCTTTGTTGTGCATAGGTGCTGGTGCGGGCAGCACACTGGGACGATCTTCGGGCCAAAGGCAGTGACCTCTTGCACCATCTACGCAAAGTCACCACTCTTAGTGTTGTCATGCCACACAACACTGCTTTAAAAATCAGGGTTAGTACCTTTTCCCCACCAACTGAATCAGAGATGATTTTTCTCTTTCATCTGGAAACACCTTGGAATGTTTTCCCCTCATTCATGATGCCTTTATGAAATACTCCACATATCTTAGAGTTATCACAGTTGGTTTTGGGGGATTCTGAAGAGATGTTGCAAAGGTTGGTGGAGGAATTTTGGAGGATATATTAAAGAATGAAGTCAAAAGTGAACACAGAAAAGAGCAAGGTAATGAAAAGTAAAAAAACTCTTTGCCAAGAAAACTCCAGTATCAGATTGGAAGGTAGGACTATGGAGGAAGTGATTATTGTAGAGGGAGTAGTAGGTAAATTTGGGGTGCCAGGGGTAAATGAAAATAGTGAGCCTTTAATTGAACTATGTGTAGAAAGAGGTTTGTTAATAAGTAATACATATTTTATGAAAAAGAAGATAAGTACACAAGATATGATATAGCACGTAATGAAAGTAGTTTGTTAGAGTATGTATTGGTGGATAAAAGGTTCATGGGTAGGTTTCAGGATGTACATGTTTATATAGGGGCAATGGATATATTGGATCATTATCTAGTTGTAGCTACAGTTAAAGTAAGAGGTAGTTGAGACAAAAGGAAAATGGCAACAGTAAGTAAGAGAGAGGTGAAAGTTTATAAACTATGGGGGGAGGAAGTTAAGGTGAGATATAAGCAACTATTGGCAGAAAGGTGGGCTAGTGCAAGCATGAGTAGTGGGGGAGGGGGAGTTGTTGAGGGATGGGATAGTTTTAAAAATGCAGTATTAGAATATGGGGCAGAAGTTTGTAGCTATAGGAGGGTGGGTGCAGGAGGAAAGAGGAGTGATTGGTGGAATGATGAGGTAAAGGGTGCAGTAAAAGAGAAAATGGTAGCTTATGAGAGGTTTTTACAAAGCAGAAGTGATACAAGAAGGGCAGAGTAAAAGAAAAGTGAACAGAGTGGTGAGAGAGTACAAAACGAGAGCAAATAGTAGAGTGGGAGAGGCACTGTCAAGAAATTTGGCAGAGAATAAGAAAAAGTTTTGGAATGAGATAAACAACTTAAGAAAGCCTAGGGAATGAATAGATTTGTCAGTTAAAAACAGAATAGGGGAGTTAGTAGATGGGGAGCTGGAGGTATTGGATAAATTGCAGGAATATTTTGAGGAACTTTTAAATGTCGAAGAAAGGGAGTCATTAATTTCATGTACTGGCTATGGAGGTATAACGTCTTTTAGGAGTGAAGAAGAGCAGGATGTGAGTGTGGGGGAGGTGCGTGAGGCATTACATAAAATGAAAGGGGGTAAAGCAGCTGCAACTGATGGGATCATGACAGAAATGTTAAAAGCAGGGGAGTTATAGTGTTGGAGTGGTTGGTATTTTTGTTTAATAAATGTGTGAAAGAGGGGAAAGTACCTAGGGATTGGCAGAGAGCATGTATAATTCCTTTATATAAAAGGAAGGGGGACAATAGAGTTTGTAAAAATTATAGGGGAATAAGTTTACTGAGTATACCAGGTAAAGTGTATAGTAGTTTACTGAGTATATCAGGTAAAGTGTATAGTAGGGTTATTATTGAAAGAATTAGAGGTACGACAAAGAGCAGGATTGCAGGTGAGCAAGGAGGCTTTAGAATGGGTAGGGGATGTGTAGATCAGGTGTTTACATTGAAACATATATGAACAGTAATATTTAGATGAAGGTAGGGAAGTTTTCATTGCATTTATGGATTTAGAAAAGGCATATGATAGAGTGCATAGGGGAGCAGTGTAGTAGATATTGCAAGTATATGGAATAGGTAGTAAGTTACTAAATGCTGGAAAGAGTTTTTATGAGGATGGTGAGGCTCAGGTTAGGGTGTGTAGGAGACGGAGATTACTTCCTAATAAATATAGATCTTAGACATGGATGTGTAATGTCACCATAGTTTAACATATTTATAGATGGGGTTGTAAATGAAGTAAATGCTAGGGTGTTGGGGAGAGGGGTGGGATTAAATTATGGGGAATCAAATACAAAATGGGAGTTGACACAGTTACTTTTTTGCTGATGATACTGTGCTTTGGGGGGATTCTAAAGAAAAGTTGCAAAAAGTTAGTAATAATAATAATAATAATATCTTTATTTCTTCAAGTACATGTACAAGATATACAAGCCTAGCTGACATCAGTGACTTACTACTGTATAGAAAGCCACTTGTTATGCATAACATTTTGGGCAAAATAGGTCAGTTTTGTCCCAGGTATCTATTTTACTGATGGGGAACATTAGACAACTGGTGTAACGAAACAGGCCCAATGTTTGTACCCTTGCCGGGAATTGAACCCTGACTCTCGCCATGTGACACGAGAGCTTTAGCCACCAGGGAGGGTGTGTAAAGGTAGAAAGTTGAAAGTGAACATAGATAAGAGTAAGGTGATGAGGGTATTAAATGAGTTAGATAAAGAAAAATTGGATATCACATTGGAGGGAGGGAGTATGGAAGAAGTGAATGTTTTCATATTCAGTGGACCCTCGTTTTTTGTGATTAATCTGTTCCAGAGAATGTGCTGAAAGTCGAAATTCATGTATGGCGAAACCATTTTCCCCATAAGAAATAATGGAAATACAATTAATCCATTTCAGACACCCAAAAGTATTAACAAAAATATTTTTTTTAAAGATTAAATATAGATTTACATACAGAAAACAATGACAAATAAATATAAAGTACTAATAAAATGGATAAATGAACATTTAACATCACACTTACCTTTATTGAAGACTCTTGTTGGTATATTGCAGACAGGTAGGAGGCGAGAGGGAGACAAGTTTATTGTGCTTCAGTATGATGCTAATATCATCTCTATGGCTTATTTATCAATCACAATTCATCTAACATGACATAATAAACAATATTAATAATGTAGAAACATGATATATACTCTAGAATTAATAAAATATATGAGGAATAAGTGGTGGTGGTGGTGGTGGTGGTGTTGGGTTTATAAGGGCCACTGAGAGAAGTCGTACATATTAGTGGTAGTGGAGGCGGCAGCAGAGCGCCACCACGACTGTTCACACTGAAACAATGTACATAATTTACAAATAAAAAATATTTACACTTTAATTTATCAATAAGAAATATTTACACTAATTTATAAATAAGAAATATTTACACTTACCTTGGAGATGTTAGTTTAATTAGTTTGATGTAGGGGGTGGTGGTAGAGGTTTAGGGTGGTGGAGAATAGCAGGGTGGCGTATGTTCAGTGGCCCTATACACCTCCAACAACATTGGAGAGTTACTTTTGTATCATTTTTCTATCGCTTAATCGTTTAACTTACTTGCTACACTTTATCGCTGGCTGGTGCTATAGCCTTTATTGATACCTGGTGCTTTAGTATCGTACATATCTTTGAATCACTGAAGAAGGCACATTCTCCCCTCTCTCTTCCTCGTCCACTTTGGTACTTTCCTACGAGTTTTTTTTTTAATTCTACCGTGTTTCTCTCCTTCTTTACCAAAGGACTGGATCTAGGAGCTTTCTTTTGGCCCATGGTGCCTTATTTAGGAGTCGCAAGCACAAAAAACAATGGATTATTATGAAATATATCATATGAACCCATGGGGTGATGGTCACTTGCCCACAAATCATGTCACACTGACTCTCTGAATGTTGTGTGGGAGCTTTTGTATACACCCGGCCGCTCCTGGCTGCACGGACGCATCCCATACAATGGACAAATCACGAACTGCGAGGCCATATTTTGCCAAAAGTCGGATTTCACGAAAGTTGTGGTCGCCAAAACATGGGGTTCACTGTATATGGGAGTTTACTTGTCAGCATATAGGTTTATGAAGGATGAGGTAAACCATAGAATTGATGAAGGAAAAAAGGTGAGTGGTGCGTTGAGGTACCTGTGGAGACAAAGAATGTTATCCATGGAGACAAAGAAGGGAATGTACGAGAGTATAGTGATACCAATACTCTTATATGGGTGTGAAGCATGGGATGTAAATGCTGCAGCAAGGAGGCAGCTGGAGGCAGTCGAGAGGGCAATGTGTGGTGTAAATATTATGCAGAGAATTCGTAGTGTGGAAATTAGGAGGTGTGGAATTACTAAAAGCATTAGTCAGAGAGCTGAAGAAGGGCTGTTGAGGTGGTTTTGTCATTTAGAGAGAATGGAACAAAGTAGAATGACTTGGAGAGCGTATAAGTCTGTAGGGGAAGGAGGCGGGGTAAGGGTCTCCAAAAAGGTTGGAGGGAGGGGGTAAAGGAAGTTTTGTGGGGAAGAGGCTTGGACGTCCAGGAAGTGTGCATGAGCATGTTAATTAGCAGTGAATGGAGATGAATGGCTTTTGGGACCTGATGAGCTGTTGGAGTGTGAGCAAGGTAATATTTTGTGAAGGGATATAGGAAAACTGGTTAACTGGACTTGAGTCCTGAAAATGGGAAGTACAGTGCCTGCACTTTAAAAGAGGGGTTTGGGATATTGGCAATTTGGAGTAACATCTCAGATGTTGTATCTGAGCACCTCTGCAAAGACAGTGATTATGTATGAGTGATGGTGAAAATGCTGAATGATGAAAGTTTTTCTTTCTTTATGGATCTGTCTTTTTTTCTTTTTGAGTCGGCCTTCCTCGGTGGGAAATGGCCGACGTGTTCAAAAAAAATATATGGAAAGCACTATGGAAAGTTTATCAATGGAGGCATAAACAAGGCATGTACATGATGATGATGAGGTGTGCCAGTATGCCTGGCCCGGGTCTCTTTCAATTGGTGACCCAACATTGGCTCCCTGGGTAGGAGAGTGTCATTCACGGAATGTACATTCCAGAATATAGTAACACCAACAATTTTATATGAGTGTGTGTCATGAGCTTTAATGGGTACAGCAAGGAAGCTGGAGAAAATGGCACTGTCATGTTTAGAGCAGTGTACAGTATGAATGTTATGCAGAAAATTTGGAGCATAGAAATTAGATGATGTGGGGATTACTAAAGGCATAATTCAGAGGGCTGAGGAGGGGTTGCTAAAGTGGTTTGGGTGAAGCAGACTAGGATGACCAAGTTGTATAAATCTGGGGTAGAAGGAAAGGAGGGGCAGGGGTTGTCTCTGGAAGGGTTGTAGGGCTGGGGGCTTTAGCATCTAGCAGTTTTGTATGAGCATGCTAGATCAGAGTGAGTTGCAATAAGTAGTTTTTATAGTTTCACATGCTGTTAGTGTGAGCAAGGTAAATTTATGAAAGATTTCAGAGAAACTGGTCAGCTGGACTTGAGTTCTGGAGGTGGGAAGTATAGTGCTGGCATTCTAAAAGTTCACTGGGAATATTGAAGATCAGAGGGTCATTTGAATTGTGATGTCTGTGAACTTCTGACAAAACAGCTATTGAATGAATGATCGTGAATGTGTTTGTTTATTTTTTGTTCACTCTGACTCGGAGACAGCCAGTATGTTAAGAAATAGCAATAAAAATTTTTATAACTTACAGCATTCATAATATATTATTTGTAATGATGTAAATTTCATAATTGTTTTAGCAAACCATTGTGAGCTGTCCTTGAAAACTGTTAATGTTTCCTGTCCATTTTCCTCAAGTTTTTGGCAGTCATCTGCTTTCTTACTACAATTTGTGATGTGTGTCAGGTGGCAACTCCACAGCGAATGGGGTCAGACTTGCTGGCAACAGGATGCTGGTTCAAGGATGAAGAAGCCCCCCGGATGCTGGCACAAATTAGGTCATGGCTACTGTCCTGCTGGTCCCGCCTCAAGTTCCTCCTCTCCTGGCATATACATGGTAATATATTTTTTTAATTTAATTAATTTTACCACCTAACCCTTTTACTGCATAATAAAACATCAACATCATTACTTCTTTATGGTTGTTACTCGTGACAAGATATGTTAAGGAATTATTCTCATAACTCTCATATTATGTGCTTTACATTCCTGGAAATTGGTGGGTAATGTAAAATAGCATTGTGAAGTGCAGACTGTATGGAAAAAATGTGTTGTATGCCAGACACCTTCATGTGTAGGTGAGTGAGTGTTGTCTTCCTCTCCCATCCCTCCCTACATCCTCCCCATCCTCCAGCTACATAAGTGTCCTAGACGTGGACAGTCTTCAACAACAGTACATAAATATTAATTATTAAATCTATATTTCTTTATCAATCTCTGCCAGAGAAACATGGACGTGAGTAGGCCCTCCCTGGCCTACCCTGCCTTGCACTTTCTGCCCTGCTTTGCCCTGCATTCCCTGCCTCCCATGTTTTCCTTACCCAGCCTGACCTGCCCTGTTTTGGCCTGCTCTTGACTGCTTTGCCCTGCTCAAGCCTGCACTCCCTTCTTCCTTGCCTGGTCTACCTTCTGCTTGCCTGGCCTGCCCTGTCCTGCTTGCCTAGCCTAACCTGTCCTGCTTGCTTAGCCTGCCCTGGCCTGCCCTGTCCTGCTTGCCTTGTCTGCCCTGTCCTGCTTGCCTGGCCTGCTCTGTCCTGCTTACCTGGCCTGCCCTGTCCTGCTTGCCTGGCCTGCTCTGTCCTTGCCTGGCCTACCCTGTCCTGCTTGCCTGGCCTACCCTGTCCTGCTTGCCTGGCCTACCCTGTCCTGCTTGCCTGGTCTACCCTGTACTCTTGTAGATGAATGGTTCAGAGAACCGACATGTTGATAAATTAGACATATGTGCAAGTCTTGGGTATCTTTTTTGAGGAAACGTTTCGCCACACAGTGGCTTCATCAGTCCATACAAAGGAGAATCTTGAAGAACAGGAGGAGAATGAGGTAATCAGTCCCTCAACCTTGAGTCGATGTGGTCAGTCCATCAATCTTGAATAGAATACGGCATACGTGCAGAGAAGGAGCTTATAAACTGTTGGTAGGAGATGTGCAGCAGTCATAGGTGGTGTCACATTTGTGACACCACCTATGACTGCTGCACGTATGCCGTATTCTATTCAAGATTGATGGACTGACCACATCGACTCAAGGTTGAGGGACTGATTACCTCATTCTCCTCCTGTTCTTCAAGATTCTCCTTTGTATGGAGTGATGAAGCCACTGTGTGGCGAAACGTTTCCTCAAAAAAGATACCCAAGACTTGCATATGTGTCCTGTACTCTTGGCCTGGTCTACCCTGTACTCTTTGCCTGACCTACCCTGTACTGCTTATGTGACCTACCCTGTCCTTCTTGTCTGGCCTACCTGTTGTGCTTGCCTGGCCTACCTGTCGTGCTTGCCTGGCCTATCCTGTCCTGCTGGCTTAGAACATAAGAACATAAAAAAGGAGGAACACTGCAGCAGGCCTGTTGGCCCATACTAGGCAGGTCCCTTACAATCCATCCCACTAACAAAACATTTGCCCAACCCAATTTTCAATGCCACCCAAGAAATAAGCTCTGATAACTCTATCCACTCTCATATGCAAGTCCCACTCAAATCCAACCCTTCTCACTCATGTATTTATCCAACCTATATTTGAAACTACCCAAGGTTTTAGCCTCAATAACCCAACTAGGTAGGAAATATAAACACATAAGCAGTACAATGTGATCCCCTACCGACAATGCTTCACCCACACAGTGGGCCCCTTCAAGCCACAAACAGATCTACCTGGGTGGAAGGTATGCGAGCACCCATAGCCAGGTTCAGAATGCTGTGGTCAGGTGGAGAATGCTGCTTGGCCTGGTCTGGCCTGGCCTGCCTTGTTTCTGCATTTGATCATTGAAACTACAACACTGGGCAGCTTTAAGCATACATTGGTCAAATATATGAATGAGGAAAATTGAATCTGAGTAAGACCTGCTTAGCATGGGCTAGTAGACCTACTGTAGTGCTCCTCTAGTTTTAATGTCACATTTTCATTTCATTTTTTCACTTGAGTTTTGCCTAGAATATTTTGAATTGGAACTTTGTGACACCTTTTAAAGTTTCTTTAACCCTTTGACTGTTTCGGTCATATATATACGTTTTACGAGCCAGTGTTTTTGACGTATTTATCCCTTTCAGGGTCCAAGGCCAAAATCTGAAGTCACGCACCAGTGTCCAAGAAATTTTGAAAAAAAAAAATTATTTTTTCTTACAGAATTAAAGAGCATATTTTTGTGAAGGTAATAAAACAAAAAAAAATAGAATCTGATCAGTACTTACCGAGATACAGTGCCAAGAAGTTTATAGAAAATGATGTGGTGGTGGCAACATCGACGAATTCCACATACGCGTATTATATTATTTTGTTGTTTTAGTTGTTTTTTCTTTTCTTTTCCAAATTTTTTCTATTCCTACTAACATTTGGGGCCTGAGAGACCAATACTGTATATAATTGATATATATAAACTCACTGTATTGAACACAATAACCGCACTAAAGTTATTATCATATTATTGTTTACCACTGTTGTTTATTACAATAAACATGCACAAATATTGTATAATACTAATGTTCTATCATATATTTACATATTTACAATCACTGGACATGGTTTTAGAACTGCTGGAGCTTGTGGAACTCCTTGAAACAAGGCACCATGCACAGAGGCACCTTACATTCCTCACACATAAACCGAGTGTCTTTGCGTCTTTGTTGCCGTCGTTTTGTTTGTGCACAGACAATGCATCTCTTCTGAGCAAATTTCTTTTGAGTTGAAGGAAGCTGTATTATGAAATGATCACCTTCTCTCCTCAAACGCTTGGGTATATCGTGATGAATTCGAGGACCATGTTGTATTGCAGGTGCTGTTACCTGGTACTTCATTATGAGTTGTCTGACAACAGACAAACAAAATTCACCATATGGTGGTCTGTTACCAGTCTTTATTTGGTACATATTATATGCATTCAGCATTGAAATGTCCATGAGATGGAAGAAAAGTTTCATGTACCACTTGTAACTATTACGAACACAGTCAACAAAACCAATCTGCATGTCACACTTGTCAACCAAGCGCATGTTTTGTGTATAATCAATCACTGACACTGGTTTTCGAATACGTTCATTAGTCACTCGATCAACTTTGCCACTGTCTTGCATTTCATTACGGTGAATGGTTGTCAACAATGTGACATCTCGTTTGTCATGCCACCGTAATGCCATGATGTCATTGGCAGTAAACACCTGCACGTCATCACCACGAACACCTGCGTTGAGCCTGGGCATATGTTTACGATTAGAACGCACTGTGCCACACACATCCGTCTTGTTCACTCGCATGAAATCACTGAGTAATGGGCTTGTGTACCAGTTATCGGTATATAATGTATGACCCTTACCAAGATAAGGTGCCATCATGTTTCTCACTACGTCACCTGAGATACCCAATAACATCTTAGTATCTTTCAATGTTTTACTACCCGTGTATACAACAATATCCAACACCAGGCCACTGTCACAATCACAGAGTACAAACAATTTTATACCAAAGCGGTTCCTCTTGCTCGGTATATACTGCTTGAATGACAGTCTACCTTTGAACAAAATCAAAGACTCTTCAATTACAAGATTCTTGAATGGATAAAAGTATATCCTGAACTTTTGTTTGAGATACATGAAAACATTTCTAATCTTGTATAACCTGTCACTTCTGTCAGGCCTGGTTTTGTCAGAGAAGTGCAACATACGTAACAGTAAGATAAACCTGTTCACTGGTATTATTTCACTGAAGGATGGGGTAGAAATTAGCCGATCTGTGGACCAGTATGCTTTTATATTATGCTTATAGACGTGAGGCATAAGCATTATTGTTGCAAAAAGCAAATACATTTCTGCAACAGTCGTCTCTTTCCACCTGTGTAGTCTTGACTGTGGTGATAAGATCGTATTTGCCATGGTGTACTGAAAATACTTATTACTTTCCCTGGCAATAATTTCCATCAATGGCTGGTCAAAGAATAATTCAAAGAATTCCAGTTCATTGGCTGTGGTTCCAAGGGGACAGGTAGGTAGAATTCCACTATGAGAGTCATCAAAGTGGTGAGGCTTGGGAACAAAATTGGGATTTTGCTGCCAATCCCACATACGGTTTTGTGGTGGATACTGGACATCATAGGCTGGTTGTACGGGTGGTTGTGGTTGTGGCGGGCTGGTGGCTGACGCTCCGCTTTGTCCTTGAACTGACGAGTCAGCAGCGTGGGTCCCCGCGTGGCACGGTGAGTCACGCATGGCGGTGCCACTACCACCACCAGCACCACTAACACCATCCACTGATGCCTGTGGCCCATCCATGCCAAGTGTAGCCACATCATCCTCACTATCACTACCTAAAACGGGTGTAGGGCCACGGGATGTACTCCGGGATGTACTCCGTCCCCTGGGCACAGCATAGGGTACACTACCCGAGCGCATGCGGCGGCAAACATACCGACGCTTCACTGGTGAATATGATTCCTCACTATCACTACTCGAATGATCGTCGAGCGCAATAAAATCACAATCCACGTCAGAATCATCATCATTACTGAAGTCAGAGGCCTGGCCACGCAAAAATATTAGTTTTCTCTTACGTTTAGGAACACCCGACCGTGAGTCACGAGTGCCCACACCAGAGGTAGAAGGTCGAGGATTGTCGGGGTTTTCTGCACTATTATCGATATCCTGGTCATTATTTTCGGTCACTAACTTATCAAAGCCGTAGAATTCGTCTTCATTTGCACTTCCATCAGTGTCAGAACTATCAGACAGGAAGAGGAGAGTCCCAATTTTCCGGGGAGTGAGAGCTGACTTGCGACGAGGCATGGTGAACAAGGGTGACTGAGCCGGCGTTCCCACAATGCTATGCAGGCGCCTAGATTTTTTGTTTATGGCGCACACCCACGGCGCAGACCCATTCTCTCACATGTAGGCCTATGAGTGCTTTCGCGCTAAATTTGACGGCGCTAGAATTTTGGCATAGATCTACGGTTTGGACACTCACCGAAAAGCCGTAGATCTACGGGACGGACCCTGAAAGGGTTATACTCCAAAATTGTAGCGGCTTCAAATCAAGCGGGAGAAAGCTGGTAGGCCCATATGTGAGAGAATGGGTCTGTGTGGTCAGTGTGCACAATATAAAAAAAATCCTGTAGCACGCAGTGCATAATGAGAAAAAAAACTCCAACTTTTTTTTTGGATTAAAATGCCGAATTTGAGGTGTATTTTCATATGGTATTTATAGTTGTATTTTCGTGTTCTTGGTCTAATTTGATAGAATGGAAGACATATTACAGAAATAGAGATGATTTTGATTGGTTTCACGATGAAAAAACCTTGAAATTGAGCTCAAATTAGCAGAAATGTTCGATTTTTGCCAATGTTCAAGAGTAAACAAATGACGTCATTGTCCAATAAGTGTCCAGATAGCCATTCTAATATGCAATCACGAATAGGTTGACACTGTTTATACAATTATTACAATAATGCAATAGTCTGTATAACAGTAAATCTTCTATTTTTTGTGTGAATAAAAATTCAAAGTAGAAAGCAAGAGTATTATAAGAGGGGCCTGGAGACATGACTGATTAACAGAGAAAATGTTATTTTAGTGCCAGGAATGTCTGCATTGTTTATTCTGGACCCTATTTTGAAATTGGCATCTTTAAAAATTTGTGTGAAATTGGCCAAATTGCCAATTTCTGACTACTTTATTGGGTAGTTGAAATTGGTAAATGGGCAGTTTCTTGTACTCGATTGATAGAACAAATGGATTTTTTTTTTTTTTTTTTTTTTTTTTTTTTAGAAAATTTTGCAACACAGAAAGACACTTTAGAATTTGGGGTTGCAACGATCAAAGGGTTAACCCTTAAACTGTCCAAATGTAGATCTATGTTAGTACTGCTAGTGCTCTGAACGTAGGTCTACATTTTATTTTCCTGCCTTCAAATTTGGCGCAATAGGCTTGAGCAGCCTAGACATGAGAGAATGGGTCTATGCACTCATTGTGCTCAGTGTGAAAAAAATTGGGGATGCTGGGGTACCACATGGTAGCACCAATTAGTTTCAGGTTCATCCTGGGTCATCATTATGGCAACCCCCCCATATGAACAGTCTCCTATTCGAGGAAAGTGATACAGAACGCAAGTTTAGTGGATTTGACACTGATATGGCCACTAATAATCAAGGAATTAGTGAAACTATTGATGATAACCCAGATGACCCTCAGCCCATCACCTCTGGGGTAGACAGTGTGGCCATACCAGACCCTCAGCCCAGCACCTCTAGGGTGGCTAATGTGGTCAGTGTAGCCACAACAGACCCTCAGCCTAGCACCTCTGGAGTGGCTAGTGTTACTACCCAACGGCAACTACGCAAGAGGAAATTACCATTTTCCCATAGTTTTGGTGTTGACGATAGTGAAAGTGATATAAGTGATGATGAGATAGATTTTATGCCCATGGAGGATTCGTCGAGTGATAGTGATGTTCATTTCTCCCCAGTGAAATGTACTTTTAGGCATCGTCGCCTACGTTCAGGCAGTGTGCCATATGCAGTCCACAAGGGTCATGGGAGGTCATGATTGAAAACCCCAGCCACTGATAGTGATAGTGATCACTATCACTGATAGTGATAGTGATCGTGAAGGGGAATATGTGGGGATGGAGGAAGAGGTGGTGCTGGTGGGTAGCATGGTGCCTGGATCACGTGATGCAGTGGGTGGGCAGATAAAGGACCACCCAGCACCCCCTCATCCATGTACTGTCTCCACTCCTGTCCCTCCTCCTGCTCCCCCATGCCCCATGCCACAGGTTCACCCTGCACCATGTGACTGTGAATGGAACTGGACAGAAAGTACACCATTCATAATAATAATAATACAGGTCCTCCATCACAAATCCGGCATCACTGGGACCTGTAGTGTGCCGGACTACTGAGTTTGCTGAATTACAGAGTGGTTAGGTTAGAATACAGTAGGGCCCCACTTATACGGCGGGTTAGGTTCCAGGCTACCGCCGTAAAGCGGAAATCGCCGTAAAGTGGAACACCCTTTTTTTCCACTTATAAATGCATACAAACACTAGATAACAAGTTTACACTAACATATATTAAGTTAGCAATAGAACCAGGCATCAAAAAACAATAAAAAGGTACAATACACACATAGTGCACTCATTACTTACCTTAAAATATTTATAGTCTTAATCTAGGGTGAGACAAGTAGTATTTATTGTAAGAAATCAAGTGTGGTATGTATTGTAATAGCCTCACCAGGCCACCCCACCCACACATACTATTCTATGATATTTAAGCATCCCAGAGCGATAAAATGTATATACAGTTCACTCATTACTTACCTTAAAATATTTGTAGTCTTAATGTAGGGTCAGGAGTAAGTAAATGAGATAAAACGAATAAATGAGAGAGAGAAAGAATGAATACATGAGAGGGGGCAGGCGCAGTTATGTAAACAAACCAGGGGAAGGTAAGTTTTGTAAACAAACGAAGTGTACACGTCTGGTTTGTGTACAAGTTACATTGTGTACAGGTTGTCTCTACATTGATACGGTAGAATTAATAAAGAAGAACACTCCCATTCTCATGTAACATCATTTTGAGAAGAAATGAAGCTCTGAGTGAAGGCAATGGAAATAAGTCACACTGACTTTTTTGGGTTATCCTAGGTTCTCTACACGTATGTTGTTATGTATGATAATCTATGTAACTGTATTTGTGTATACCTGAATAAATTTACTTACATACATACGAAAGGAATAATTTTCTACAGTTACCCCCAGTAACACATTTACTCTTATGTTAGATTAGAGAAAATGTTATTCTTGGCGTCACTTGTACAAGTTATGTGGCTCCCACATCTTATATTTATGTTTATTTATTCTATTGTGGGGTGTATTTATCATCTTTTTATGTTATGTATCGTGTTTATTATATAATTTTGAAAAAAATATCATGGATGGATTAATGAAAATGTGTATATTACCGTAATATACGACATTTAATGAGACTCCGTGACTATTGTTATTATGGCGTCACTTGTGGAAGTCGTCTGCTACCAGAGATCACATTTATGTTTATTTATTCTACTGTGGGGTGTATTTATCTTATTTATATGTTATGTATAGTGTTTATTATATAATTTTGAAAAAAATATCATGGATGGATTAATGAAAATGTGTATATTACCGTAATATACGACATTTAATGAGACTCAGTATTGTTATTATCACCACTTGTGCAAGTCGTCTGCTCACATCTCACATTTGTTTATTTATTCTACTGTGGGGTGTATTTATCTTATTTATATGTTATGCATCGTGTTTATTATATAATTTTGAAAAAAATATCATGGATGGATTAATGAAAATGTGTATATTAACGTAATATACGACATTTAAATGACTCGATGTATGTAAGTTTATTTAGGTACAGGTATACATAAGTATAATTATCAGAGTATATATAAAATATGAAATAACTTTTAAAAACATTTGAAATTTTGGAGTTTCCAGACAAAATGGAGAGACTTAGTGCTTACTGAGCTCATGGAGAATGTAAACAAACAGGGTGGGGCACGGTGACCGTATTAGAAAGTCAGGTGGGGGGAGCCGTATAGTGAGTTTTGGTCATAATTTGAAATGTCCGTATTAGCGGAACGCCGTAAAGCGGAACGCCGTAAAGCGGGGCCCTCCTGTACACTTAATAAAATTAGCCAACTTGACTTACACAATTCATTGAACATCGGCAAAAATCGAACATTTCTGCTACTTTGAGCTCAATTTCAAGGTACTTTTCGTCATGAAAGCAATCAAAATCATGTCTATTTCTGTAATATATCTTCCATTCTATCAAATGAGTCCAAAAAAATTAGAATACAACCATAAAAACCATACGAAAATATACTGCAAAGAGGCGGCTAATGACTGAGAAGTTAACTCCCTTATTTATCGTCTGTCTTTTTTATTTTTGTTGTATGTTAAGAAGCATCTTTCCATCATACATTACCCAAGTTTCAATGAGATAGCCCAATAAACAACCGAGAAAAAAAAATATTTACCAAATATCATATATGGCAAGCCCAAGCCAGGTACTGGAAGTAAGTCACTTTGTCTGACTTTTCTGGGTTATCCTAGGTTCTCTATACATACACTACTATGTATGATAATCTATGTAACTGTATTTGTGTATACCTGAATAAACTTATTTACTTCTAGTCTGTCAACTGAGTACAAGAAACTGCCCATTCACTTATTTCAACTACTCAATAAAGTGGTCAGAAATTGGCAATTTGGCTGATTTCACACAAATTTCAACAGATGCCAATTTCAAAATAGGATCCAGAATAAACAATGTAGACATTCCTGGCACTAAAATAACATTTTCTCTGTTCATTAGTCACGGCTACATGCTTTTCATTTGGAATTTTTATTCATAAAAAAATAGAAGATTTACTGTTATGCAGACTGCTGCATTATTGTAATAATTGTATAAATAATGTCAAGCTATTATTGACTCCATATTGGACTGGTAGGCGGACAGGTATTGGACGTTGACATCATTTGTTTACTCATGAGCTTCGCTAAAGAATAGAACATTTTCGCTACTGTGAGCGCAATTTCAAGGTACTTTTCGTCATGAAAGCAATCAAAATCATATCTATTTCTGTAATATATCTTTCATTCTATCAAATGAGACTAAAAAAATGAGAATATAACCATAACAACCATACAAAAATATACCGCTAAGCGGCCGCTAATGGCTGAGAAGGGAAAAAAGTTGAGTGGTGCGTTGAGGTATATGTGGAGTCAAAAAACGTTATCTATGGAGGCAAAGAAGGGAATGTATGAAAGTATAGTAGTACCAACACTCTTATATGGGTGTGAAGCTTGAGTTGTGAATGCAGCAGCGAGGAGACGGTTGGAGGCAGTGGAGATGTCCTGTCTAAGGGCATTGTGTGGTGTAAATATTATGCAGAAAATTCGGAGTGTGGAAATTAGGAAAAGGTGTGGAGTAATAAAAGTATTAGTCAGAGGGCAGAACAGGGGTTGTTGAGGTGGTTTGGTCATTTAGAGAGAATGGATCAAAGTAGAATGACATGGAAAGCATATAAATCTATAGGGGAAGGAAGGCGGGGTAGGGGTCGTCCTCAAAAGGGTTGGAGAGAGGGGGTAAAGGAGGTTTTGTGGGCGAGGGGCTTGGACTTCCAGCAAGCGTGCGTGAGCGTGTTAGATAGGAGTGAATGGAGACGAATGGTACTTGGGACCTGACGATCTGTTGGAGTGTGAGCAGGGTAATATTTAGTGAAGGGATTCAGGGAAACCGGTTATTTTCATGTAGTCGGACTTGAGTCCTGGAAATGGGAAGTACAATGCCTGCACTTTAAAGGATGGGTTTGGGATATTGGCAGTTTGGAGGGATATGTTGTGATTCTTTATACGTATATGCTTCTAAACTGTTGTATTCTCAGCACCTCTGCAAAAACAGTGATAATGTGTGAGTGTGGTGAAAGTGTTGAATGATGATGAAAGTATTTTCTTTTTTGGGGATTTTCTTTCTTTTTTTTGGGTCACCCTGCCTCGGTGGGAGACGGCCGACTTGTTGAAAAAAAAAAAAAAATAATATCTTTATTTACTACACGTACATGTACAAGGTATACAGGCCTAGCTGACATCAGTGACATACTACTGTATAGAAAGCTGCTTGTTATGCTGAGTATTTCAAGAAAATTAGGTCAGTGTCCCAGGATAACGCCCACACTAGTCGACTAACACCCAGGTACCCATTTACTGATGGGTAAACATAGACAACAGGTGTAAAGAAACACGCCTAATGTTTCTACCCTGGCTAGGAATCGAATATTTACCAAAAGTCATATATGGCTAACCCAAGCCAGGTACTAAAAATAAGCCATGTTGACTTTTTTTGGGGTTATCCTAGGTTCTCTACACATATGCTGCTGTGTGTTATAATCTATAGTGAGAAAATAACTTTTTTGTTTCAGGTTTATGGTGCAGTAAGATTATTATTATTATTATTATAATCAACGGGGAAGCGCTAAACCCGGAGGATTATACAGCGCCTGGGGGGGATGTGGAAGGCATTCAGGCTTAATTCGGGGAGCTGGAGCACAGATCCAATTCCCTAAATCAAGAGCCCCTCACCAACATCAAGGAACCTTCCTTGAGGGGGGTGCAGTAAGAGTGTATATGACAGTTAGCCCTGTGCTACACTCCGTTTTCTCTAATATAAGCCCCAAGACAGGGATAAGAGAATGGTATTTGTATACCATATATCCTCTTCGTACCTCCGTCGAACTGCTCGGTATTATGCCAAATATTTTTCATTCTGGAGTATTTAACATGTTTTATGTTATTTATATTGTTTCTTATGTCATATTAGATCAACTGTGATAGGCAAATAAGCTGTAGTGTGATATTAGTGTAATAATAAAGCATATTCTCCTGCTTCATGAGACTGAGCTCATGGCAACCGACAGTGGCTTCAAAGCCACCTTATCTTTAATGGATAATGTACTGTGTAGTTGCTTTACATAATGAGAAGCATTTTATTCACTGGAACCATGGCTAGGGCTAAAAGTAAGCAGGTTAAAACAATAAATGGAGAAAAAGAAATTGGAATGACTTATGCAGCAAGTAGCGCCACCAAACAGTACCAGCAGGTTGGTGTGGCGACCCTGGAAATTTGAAATTATGCTAGCCCAAATTAGTGCCGAATAACTGATTGCCGGATTTGTGATGGCGGACCTGTAATAATTTTATTTCTTTGTAAAGGTTACAATGTGTAATTACAATTTTGATTTGCTAAGTACAAAGATAGCCACTATCATGCCGAGGCATTTCGGGCAAACTAATCCTAATACATAGTAACTAATTAAAACTAGATAAGATAATAGTACATAGTAATTATTACTTAAAACTAAACATAGAATAGTGGTTAGCTGTTTTACAATCTTGTTTGGATTTAATCTTATGTATACTTAATCTTATGTATACTTAGTACAAAATCTAATTTACAAGGAATGGTGTAGGTGGTAATATTTTATGGAATGGCAGAATTAAAAACCAGGAGGTCACATGGTAAAACTAGCCAGTAAATGTTTGGTTGATTTGGTTAATATTGTGCGATAAGATGATTTTTTAGCAGAGTCATAAATTTATAAGCTGTCTGGGGATCCTTGACTTGTTCTGGTAGCGAGTTCCAGATCTTTGGGCCTTTTATGTGCATAGGGTTCTTGCATAGTGAGCGTTTTACTCAAAGGATGTTGAAAAGGGCCTTATGCCTTGTAATGTGACTGTGTATTCTGTTGTAACTGTCGAGGAGTAGTTTTACGGGGGGGTTACAGTGGAGTTTAAAGTTCTGTATGTGTAGTAGGCACAGTAATAAGAATGTATGTCTTGTATATTTAGCAAGTTGAGTCTTTTGAAAAGTGGTGGGGTGTGCTGTCTAGCACAGGAGCTGGTTATCACCTGCACAGCAGCTTTTTGTTGGATTATTAAGGGTCTAAGGTGGTTGGCTGTGGTAGAGCCCCAGGCACAGATACCATAGGTGAGGTAAGGATATATTAGAGAGTGGTACAAGGTAAGGAGAGTCGTTTGTGGTACATAATAGCGTATCTTGGAAAGGATTCCTACTGATTTGGAGATTTTCTTGGCTATGTGATGGGTATGGGACTGAAATTTAAGATTACAGTCAGGGAGAAGACCTAGAAATTTGCCCTCTGTGTGTTTTGATATAGGGGAACCATTTAACAGTATGTTGAGTTGAATGTTTGAGGCTCTCTTGCCAAACAGCATGAAGTAAGCTTTTTTTTTATGCTAAGTGTGAGTTTGTTGGTCGTCATCCAAGCATATATCTTTAGCAGTTCATTGTTTACAGTGTTTTCAAGCACAGCTGGGTCTGAATGGGAGAAGACATATATAGTGTCATCTGCGAATAGAACTGGTGTAAGGAGTTGGGATGCATTGGGGAGATCATTGATGTAGATGAGAAAGAGGAGTGGGCCTAGGACACTACCTTCGGGTACTCCTACAGCTACAGGTTGGATAGCGGAGTTGACTCCATTTGCATGTACATACTGGTGTCTGTCATTAACCCTTTCAGGGTCCATCCCATAGATCTACGGCTTTATGTTCAGGGTCCAAACCGTAGATCTACGCCATGAGCTCAGCTCACTCTGATAAACTGTGAGTGGTACATTTGGGCCTAGATATGAGAGAATACATCTATGTGGTATGTGTGCACCACATAAAACAGATCCTGCAGCACACTGTGTATAATGAGAGAAAAAAAATTAAATCATGATTTTTCGATTAAAACAGCAACTTTGCAGTGTTTTTTCGTATGTTTTTTATAGTTGTATTTGCGATTTCTTGGTCTCATTTGATAGAATGGAAGACATATTACAGAAATAGAGATGATTTTGATTGGTTTTAGCACTGGAAATGGCTTGAAACTGAGCTCAAAGTAGCAGAAATGTTAAATTTTTGCCGATATACAAGAGTAAACAAACGACCTCACACATCTAATACACGTCAGCTGGTGGGTCTAATATACATTCACAAATATGGTGATGATATTTATACAATTATTACAGTATTGCATAACAGTAAATCTTCTATTTTTTGGTGTGAATAAAAATTCATTATGTGAATAAAAAATCAAAATGGAATTTATTTGTAAAGCCTCAAAACATAACTAATGAACAGAGGAAATGTTAGTTTAGTGCCAGGAATGCCTACATTGTTCATTCTGGACCCTATTTTGAAATTGGAATATTTTGAATTTTGTGTTAAATTGGCCAAATTAACAATTTCCGATCACTTTATTTTGTAGTTGAAACAGTTGACTTGGCGATTTCTTGTGCTCAATCGATAGAATAGAAGTAATACTAGTGAAATAGCTAAGAATTTGGTTGATTGGAATAATGTAATTGGCCTAAAATGGGAGTCAAAGTCGGCAAAATCGCCGATTCGTAAATATCGCTGACACATCAAAATTCGCGAGAGCATAATTTCGTCAATTTTCCACCAAATTTCGTACTTTTTGTTTTATTACCTTCACAAAAAGATTCTCTACGATTTCATAAGAAAAAATAACAAATTTTTTTTTTGAAAATTCTTGGACACTGGTGCGTGACTCCAGATTTGGGCCTTGGACCCTGAAAGGGTTAAGATAGGATTTTAGGTAGTCAAGAGAATGTCCTCTTATGTCATAATGATTCAGTTTGAGGTGCAAGAGATTGTGGTCAACTGTGTCAAATGCTTTTCTTAGGTCAACAAAGAGCCCCAGGGGATATTCATTCTTATCGAGAGCTGTGTATATTAGGTCAAGCACTTGTATAATAGCATCATTCATGCTTTTTTTTTGGGTCTAAATCCAAACTGGCATGGGTTAAGTATGTTGTTGGATGTAAGGTAGGAGTAAAGTCGCTTTCGTATTATTTTTTCAAATATCTTGGATAGTAAGGGCAAGTTTGATATGGGTCTGTAATTGTTCAAATCAGTTGGATCTCCACCTTTGTGGATCGGGGTGACCCTTGCTGTCTTGAGTATGGATGGGAAGGTTGAGGAAGCTAAGATTTGTTAAACATTGTTGCAATAATGGGCGACAGTTCTGGTGCAGCTTTTTTATATATGAATAGCGGCAAGTTATCTAGATCACCTGATTTGTTTTTTAATGATTTAATGATGAGTGAGACTTCAGTGGGATTAGTTGGAGCTAGAAATAGAGTATTTGGATAGTTGCCAGTGAGGTACTCGCTTGGATGGGTATTTGAGCTAGGAATTTGGCTCGCTAGCTTTGATCCTACGGTAGAGAAGAAGGCATTAACTTTGTCGGCCGTGTCTATAGGTTGCGTGTGAGGTTCATCTGGTTTAGTTAAGTCTATCTCTCTATTTCCAGTCGGTTTCCTTGAGCCCAAAATTTTGGAGAGGGTTTGCCAGGTACTTTTCATGTCACCTTTCATTTCACTAAATCTATTTTCATAATACATTTGCTTTGATTTACGTATTAGTTTTGTTAGTATTGATGTGTATCTTTTAGTAAATTCTTTAGTAATTAAGCCTAATCTGAACTGCTTTTCAATTTGGTGTTTTTTATTAATAGATTTGAGGATACTTCTAGTTAGCCATGGGCTGTTTAGCCTCTTTTCTGTGATCTGTTTTGTTTTAATTGGGCAATGTTTGTTGTAGAGGTTTAGGGTTTTATGTAAAAAAATTTTGATATCTTTATCGTTATTATTACTGTCATTTAGCTCTCTCTGCCAATCAGTGGCACCTAGAGCTACTTTTAGGTTGTTTATCAATGTCTCGTCATGCAGGCGAAATGAAATCTTTCTTGTTTCTTGAGTCAGTTTAGATAAATTGGTTATGAGAAAGGTAAAGTAGTGGTTTGTGGTGTTATCTGTGATTATACCTGCTTGTAGTGGGGATATTATGTTGGTCCAGTTATGGTCGAATAACGAGGCACTAGTGTCAGAGATTCTTGTTGGCTTTGTTGTAGTGGGTAGCAATAAGTTGTTGTTCATAGCATTTGTGAAATCAACTACTGGAGGGTCGGTTGCTTGGATAAGGTTGATGTTGAAATCTCCTGCTAGTATCAGATGGTGTTTATTCAACTCTGACTCAATTATCATGTTTCTAAGGTTATTGCTAAAAGTGTAAGTGTTTGAGTGTGGTAGTCTGTAGACTGCACCAACTGCTATTGGTTTCTTAAGTGTTCTTGATGTGAATTTAGCTATTATATATTCGCCGTTTTCGTCCCGTACACTAGTTGATTTCACACATTCTAGTTCATCAGAGTAATAGATGGCAGTGCCTCCTCCTGATTGGTCAGGCCTACAGTTATGTATGGCTGTGTAACCAGGTATGGTAAATATGTCTGTCAGATCTTGTCTGAGCCAGGTTTTAGTAAGTATAATGAAAGTTATAGTACCATTTAGAGACTTTAGTAATGCAATGAGGTCATCATAGTGTTTACTCAGTGATCTAACATTGTAGTTGAAGACTGTAATGTTCTTGCTGACACTGAGAAGGGTATTAGCCTGCAATTTTAATGCCATTGGAAGTGGCATTATGCCAAAATGTCCTATCACAAATGAGTCTATAGAGTTAGACTGTTTCCATCTATACTTTGATGAGCCTATAATGAACTTGATTGTTACCCAGACCTACAATTACTACTGCTATACAATGGACAACACAGAGGTTGCAGAATCGTCACTGCTATGCAGGTGGAAAGATACAACTGTGGCTGAAATGTATTTATTCCTTGGCACTGTCATGTTTATGCCACATACATATAAGCACAACATAGCACAGTACTGATCCACAGACCACTTCATCAGTACTCCAGTCTTCCGTGACCTCCTTCCCTGCCACAGATTCACTCTGTTGCTGTGAATGTTGCACTTTTCAGACAGGAATACGCCCAACAGAAATGATCTCCTATACAAAATCTGGGAAGTATTTATGTATCTGAAGCAAAAAATCAGTGCCTACTTTTATCCATTCAAGAACATTGTTGTTGACGAGTCCTTGATTCTCTTCAAGGGACGACTGTCATTCAGACAATATATATACCAAGCAGATGTAATCGCTTTGGTATAAAACACTTTGTTATGTGTGACTGTGAGACTGGTATTGTGTTGGATGTCATTATCTATACAGGGGAAAACACACTCGACGATACCAGGCAGATGTTGGGCATTTCTGGTGATGTTGTTTGCAAGATGATGGAGCCATACCTTGGCAAGGGTCATATATTGTACACAGACAACTGGTAGACAAGCCCTATGCTTGCTGATTTCCTCTGTGTGAGCAATACTGATACATGTGGAACAGTGAGAAGAAATAGAAAACACATGCCAGGGTTTACTGGCAGCAGTGCAGTGCAAGAGACACATGCCAGTGACATCATGGCACTGACATGGCATGACTAGTTGGTACAAACAGAGTGAACAGGGACACCAATGAACATATTGCAAAGCCAGCTGTTGTCGACTATACGAACAATATGCAACTAGTCGACAAGTGTGACATGATGATAGGGTTTGTTGACTGTGTGTGTAGGAGTCGCAAGTGGTATATAAAAGTGTTTTTCCACCTTGTAGACATTGCAGTGCTCAATGCCTTCAACAAGTATGAAATAAAGACTGGGAAGCAACAACGCTATGCAGAATTCACCCTCAGTGTCATTTAGCAGATAATAAAACAGTATGGTACCACACCTGTACCTGCCCCTCAACAATGACCTGTCACCCCACAACAACCAGAGGGGAAAGTGCCAGACTGCATAATCCCTAACTGTCACTGCCTGATACAGATACCATCTACCCCAAAAAAGAAGTGTTCTCAGAAAAAGTGTGTTGTGTGCGCTAACACTATAAGGCGACCCCAAGTGTGAAAAGACACATGATTCATATGTCAGCAGTGTGGGGTGGCACTCTGTATGAATCCATGCTTCATGGAGTATCATACAGTGATGGAGTTCTAGAAACATAAATGAGACCTATAAATACCTTATACTATATATATATATTTGTAGACAATAGTATGTGATTGAACCAGGTGTACAAATTCATTTATCAGTACCAAGCATTTGTATCTCAACAACAGTTGGCTACGAAATCAAAAGATCTGCAACAAAACATAACTACCATAGCATAAAAACTATGAAAATTACAAAAAAAAAAAAAAAAAAAAAGATAAGTCTAACATTTCTGCAAGCTGCAGTGCTGTGTTGCCATCACCTGAGCATTCAGCACCAACTTCGCTGGCTTATATCTCGGTAAGTACTGATCCTAATTTTTTTTTAATCTTATAACGTGTACAGTAATGCCCTCTTCATTTAACCCTTTCAGGGTTTCGGCTGTACTAGTATGGCTTACGCGCCAGGGTTTTTGACGTACTAGTATGCATAAATTCTAGCGCCTTCAAATCTCGCGGGAAAAGGCTGGTAGGCCTAGATGTGAGAGAATGGCTCTGTGTGGTGGGTGTGTGCAGTAGAAAAAAAATCTGGGACCCAGTGGCGCATTGTGGGAACGCCATATTAGTACACCTTGTCCACCATGCCTTGCGGTAAGAAGCTCCTCACTCCTCAGCGAATTGGGACACTTTTGCTCCCCAGTGACAGTTCTAATACAGATGGAAGTGCCAGTGAAAATGAGTTTCAAGGTTTTGACCAAAACTAATGACCATAATATCGGTAATAGTGAGGAAAACCCAGACGACCCTCAGCCTTCCACTTCTGGTGCTGGGCCATCTTGTTCGTGCTCAGTTATACCAGAATCAAAGAGGAAACTCCTATTTTTACAAATCCCAGACTCAGATGTGAGCGTTTGTGATGATAGTGATAGTGATTATGAACTACAAGCTCTTCAAACTAGTTCCAGTAGTGATAGTGAAGTGCAATATTCCCCAGTGAAGCATCAGTATATACAACGATATATGCGCTCTGGTAGTGTGCCATATGCTATTCCAAGGGGAAGGAGTACATCTCGGAGTACATCCCGTGGCTGTACAACAGGAACTGACAGTGAAAATGACGATGATACTGTTGCAATTGGGATGGAAAATGTGCATGGTGGTGGTAGTGGTGGTGCCGGCCGTGAGGCACCAGTAGTGACCCATGCTGCCACCCACACCGCTCCCTCAACTGATCTACAACAAAGGCCACCATCCCCCACCCACCCACCACACCAGCCTCCACAACCACAACCTCCACAACCACCTGTCATTGTCCAGTACCCACCAGCAGACCGCACCTGGGATTGGCAGGAAGCTGTCAATTTTGTTCCAAATCCCCACCAGTTTGATGACAGCCAAAGTGGAATACAGCCATGTTGTACACTGGGAAACAATGCCACTGAACTGAAATGTTTCCAGTTATTCTTTGACGAACCCCTGATGGAAAGTATCGTCATGGAAAGCAACACATACTACGAATACACCATGGCAAACACAATACTTTCACCAAAATCACGTCTACACCAGTGGAAGGAGACAACCGTGGCTGAGATGTATCTTTTCTTTGCCACAATAATGCTTATGCCACATGTGTATAAGCACAGTGTGAAATCATACTGGTCAACAGGCCGCCTGATTGCAACCCCAGGTTTCAGTGATATAATGCCAGTGAATCGATTTGTGCTACTGTTACGTATGCTTCACTTCTCGGACAAAACCAGGCCTGACAGAAACGGCAGGTTATATAAGATTAGGCATGTGTTTGTGTATCTGAAAGAGAAATTCAATATGCATTTTTATCCCTTCAGGAAGCTTTTAATTGACGAGTCTTTGATTCTGTTCAAAGGAAGACTCTTTCAAGCAGTACATACCAAGCAAGAGGAAACGCTTTGATATAAAGTTGTTTGTGCTTTGTGCTTTGTGATTGTTACAGTGGTCTGGTATTGGATATTTTTGTGTACACTGGAAGTTATACATTGCAAAATACCAGGAAGTTATTGGGCATCTCTGGTGATGTGGTTAGAACAATGATAGAACCATACCTTGGTAAGAGGCATATATTATATACAGATAACTGGTACACAAGCCCCACACTCAGTGATTTTTTGCAAGTGAACATGACAGATGTGTGTGGCACAGTGCATGCAAATCGGAAACATATGCCCAGGTTTGACGTTGGCACTTGTAGAGGTGAGGTGCAGGCGTTTGCTGCCAATGACATCATGGCATTTCGGTGGCATGACAAACGAGATGTCACATTGTTGTCATCAGTTCACCCTAATGAAATGGCAGACACTGGCAGGCAGCATAGAGAAAGCAATGAACCCATTCTAAAACCTGCAGCTGTGATGGACTACACCCCTCAATATGCATTCAGTGGACAAATGTGACATGCAGATTGGGTTTGCTGATTGTGTTCGCAAGAGTTATAAGTGGTATATAAAACTCTTTTTCCATCTTCTGGACATTTCCATGCTGAATGCTTATAATATGTATAAGATGAGGACCAGAAACAAACTACCATATGGCGAATTCTGTTTGTCTGTCATCAGACAAATAGTATTCAAGTACCAAGGAATAACACCTGCAATAGACCGCCCACCAAATTTTCAACAACTTCCTTCTCGTTTGAAGCATGGTGATCACTTCCTGGTAAAACTGCCTGCTACTGCTTTCAAGAAAAAGGCTCAGAAGAGGTGTTACATCTGTGCACATACAAAAAAACGCGCACAACAACGCAGAGACACTCGTTTTATGTGTGAGGAGTGTAAAACACCACTGTGCATAACTCCATGTTTCAAAGAGTTCCACAGGCTGCAGAACTTCTAGAAACATTCCTTGTGACTGTATATGTGTATATAAAATATAGAAAAATAGTAATAAACAACATTTCATATCGTTTGTTTGTGTAAATATTTTCTGTAAACAAAACAATGACAACATTGTTTATGCCATTATTGTGTAGTATTGAAAAATAAATAACTTATAAAATACTGATCATATTGGTCTCACAGGCCATAAAAGTTACTTGGAAAAAGAAAAATTAAAAAATAATAGAAAATAGTACATAAAATACTAAATAAAAGAATACTGGGTGACAGCAGTCGGCGATGTTACCACATAATGATCATTTTCTGTCAACTTCACGCCTCCATATCTCGGTAAGTATTGATGGTAAAAATTTTTTGTTTAGCCTATAATGTTTAGAAAAAAAAAACTCTATTTTTTCATAAGAAAAAATAATTTTTTTTTTTTTTGAAATTTGGCCGACCCTGAGAACAAGTCTCTGACAGGGCCTGTCGACCCTGAAAGGGTTAAAAAAAAAAAAAAAAAAAAAAATTCAAAATATTCAGAGCGCTGGGCGAGTGAACATAGATATATGTTTGGACAGTTTAACCCTTTCAGGGTCCGTCCCGTAGATCTACGGCTTTACGTTCAGGGTCCAAACCGTAGATCTACGTCATGAGCTCAACTCACTCTGATAAACTGTGAGTGGTACATTTGGGCCTAGATATGAGAGAATACATCTATGTGGTATGTGTGCACCACATAAAACAAATCCTGCAGCACACTGTGTATAATGAGAGAAACTGAGACCATGATTTTTCGATTAAAGCAGCGACTTTGCAGTGTTTTTTCGTATGTTTTTTATAGTTGTATTTGCGATTTCTTGGTCTCATTTGATAGAATGGAAGATATATTACAGAAATAGAGATGATTTTGATTGGTTTTAGCACTGGAAATCGGTTGAAACTGAGCTCAAAGTAGCGGAAATGTTAAATTTTTGCTGATGTTCAAGAGTAAACAAACGACCTCACACGTCTAATACACGCCAGCTGGTGGATCTAATATGCATTCACAAATGTGGTGATGATATTTATACAATTATTACAGTATTGCATAACAGTAAATCTTCTATTTTTTAGTGTGAATAAAAATTCATTATGTGAATAAAAAATAAAAATGGGATTTATTTGTAAAGCCTCAAAACATAACTAATGAACAGAGGAAATGTTAGTTTAATGCCAGGAATACCTACATTGTTTATTCTGGACCCTATTTTGAAATTGGAATATTTTGAACTTTGTGTTAAATTGGCCAAATTACCAATTTCCGATCACTTTATTTTGTTGTTGTAACAGTTGACTTGGTGATTTCTTGTGCTCAATCGATAGAATAGAAGTAATACTAGTGAAATAGCTAAGAATTTGGTCGACTGGAATAATGTAATTGGCCTGAAATGGGAGTCAAAGTCGGCAAAATCGCCGATTCGTAAATATCGCTGACACGTCAAAATTCGCGAGAGCATAATTTCATCAATTTTCCATCAAATTTCATACTTTTTGTTTTATTACCTTCACAAAAAGATTCTCTACCATTTCATAAGAAAAAATAACAATTTTTTTTTTTTTTAAATTCTTGGACACTGGGGCACCACTTCAGATTTTGGCCTTGGACCCTGAAGGGGTTAAGGGTTAAAGTTAGTTTAGACTTGTCCATAAAATATGTGAAAATCTGAAAATTTTTTTTTACTTCTTTTTGAAGATGGTTAGTAATTTAAAATTGTTACAATCTCCAGATAACATGTTCAACTTTTTGGGGTCTTATTTGTAAGTTTGTGTTGTGTTTATTTTTTATAGTTTTATTCAACAATCACTTTATTGTCCTAGTAAAGTATGAGAGCACAGTTTTACCAACACTCCTGTATGGGTGTGAAGCATGGGTGATGAATGTTGCAGCAAGGAGAAGGCTGGAGGCAGTGGAGATGTCATGTCTGAGGGCAATGTGTGGTGTGAATATAATGCAGAGAATTCATAGTTTGGAAGTTAGGAGGAGGTGCGGGATTGCCAAAACTGTTGTCCAGAGGTCTGAGGAAGGGTTGTTGAGGTTGTTCAGACATGTAGAGAGAATGGAGCGAAACAGAATGACTTTAAGAGTGTATCAGTCTATAGTGGAAGGAAGGCGGGGTAGGGGTCGGCCTAGGAAAGGTTGGAGGGAGGGGGTAAAGGAGGTTTTGTGTGCGAGGGGCTTGGATTTCCAGCGGGCATGCATGAGTGTGTTTGATAGGAGTGAAAGGAGACAAATGGTTTTTAATACTTGATGTGCTGTTGGAGTGTGAGCAAAGTAACATTTATGAAGGGGTTCAGGGAAACCGGCAGGCCGGACTTGAGTCCTGGAGATGGGAAGTACAGTGCCTGCACTCTGAAGGAGGGGTGTTAATGTTGCAGTTTAAAAATTGTAGTGTAAAGCACCCTTCTGGCAAGACAGTGATGGAGTGAATGATGGTGAAAGTTTTTCTTTTTCGGGCCACCCTGCCTTGGTGGGAATCGGCTAGTGTGTTAATAAAAAAAATAATAATAATAAATAAATAAGTAAAGTATGATAGTATAGTGTATTACATGTTATAGTGTAGTTCTCAACCAGTGATATGGGATATTTTTAAAAACCTATTAACTTTTTCAGGGTCAGTCACATAGATCTACAGCTTTATGTTCAGGGTCCAAACCGTAGATCTATGCCAAAATTCTAGCAGCGTCAAATTTAGAGCGAAAATGTTGGTAGGTCTACATCTGAGAGAAAGGGTCTGTGTGGTGTGTGTGCGCTGTAAACAAAAATTCTAGGCACCCACATAGCATTGTGGGAACGCTGGCTCAGTTACCTTTGTTCAGCATGCCTCGTCGCAAGGCAGCTCTCACTCCAAGGAAAATTGGGACTCTCCTGTTCCTATCTGATAGTTCTGACTCTGATGGAAGTGGAAATGAAGACAAATTTTTTGGCTTTGATCAGTTAGTGACCAAAAGGAATGACCAGGATATCGGTAATAGTGCAGAAAAGCCTGACGATCCTCAACCCTCTTCCTCTGGTGTTGGAATTCCTCAGTCACTGTCAGTTGTACCTCATCGCAAGAGAAAACTATTATTTTCGCATGGCCAGGCCTCTGACTTCAGTAATGATGATGATAGTGACATGGATTGTGATTTTATTGCTGTTGACGATCAGAGCTACAGACGTCCCTCTTAACATATTGATTAAAGGATCACCTATCACAAAACTCACAGGGGGAAAATTCTTGGGAATCCACCTTGATAATAGACTCAAATTTAAAACACATATACAACAAATTTCCCAAAAAATTTCCAAGACTGTAGGCATACTATCAAAGATACGGTACTATGTTCCACAGTCAGCCCTCCTGGCCCTATATCACTCACTTATTTACCCCTATCTCACCTATGGAATTTGTGCATGGGGCTCAACAACAATAAACCATCTCAGACCATTAATTACCCAACAAAAGGCTGCAGTCAGAATGATGATAAATTCCCACTACACACTCCACCAATATTCAAAACTCTAAACCTACTCACCATACAAAACATCCATACTTATTACTGCACCTACTACATACATAGAACACTTAACTCTGATATAAACCCTCCCCTCAAAGGTCTCCTTACCAACCTCAACAGAACACATGGCCATAACACAAGGCACAGATCACTCTTTGATGTTCCTCGTGTCCACCTCATGCTATGCAAAAACTCAATGCACATAAAAGGCCCTAAAATCTGGAATTCACTACCTGTGAATATAAAAGAAACACTTGACTGTTTATAAATTCAAGTCTCTTCTCAAAAATCACTTACTCACCCACAACTAAATAAATATTGAGTAATTGTATCACATAAATTGTATCTCATAAATGTTTCTCATTACTGTATCTCATAAATGTCTAACCTGTGACCCAATCAAACTTTGTTATTTTTTTAATTACATTACCTAACAGAATACCCCATTCTATTGAATGCACAGCAACACAGTAAATGACCATATGACCTGTCTTTGTAATACTCATTTGTGCTAAATTGTTATCTGTTTACAATAATATTTTTACCACTGAATATATCATTGCTTAGTTAATCTTAAGTTAATTTTAAGCCTGCCCATAATGCTTTGCATACAAGGGGCTGTAGCATGTTGCACTTTAATAACTGTATTCCTTTGTACTTCCCTGTATCATGTTCAAATTAATAAATAAATAAATAAATTCGAGTAGTGATAGTGAGGAAACATATTCACCATTGAAGCATGCCCAGGGGATGGAGTACATCCCAGAGTACATCCCATGGCCCTACACCAGGAACAGACAATGAAAGTGAGGATGATGAGGCTACACTTGGCATGGATAGACCACAGGCATCAGTAGGTGGTGGTAGTGGTGATGGTAGTGCCACGGCCATGCGTGACTCACCAGCCCAGGCTGGGACCCACGCTGCTGACTCCTCAGTTCAAGGACAAAGCGGAGCATTAGCCACCAGCCCACCACAACCACAGCTACAAGCACAACCAGCCTATGATGTCCAGTATCCACCAGCAAGCCGTATCTGGGATTGGCAGCAAAATCCCAATTTTGTTCCCAAGTCCCACCACTTTGATGACTCTCAAAGTGGAATTCTACCTACTTGTCCCCTTGGAACCACTGCCAATGAACTGGATTTTTTTTAATTATTCTTTGACCAGCCCTTGATGGAAACTTTTGTCATTTTGAGTACACCATGGCAAATACGATGATATCACCAGAGTCAAGACTACACCGGTGGAAAGAGACAACTGTTGCAGAAATGTATTTGCTTTTTGCAACAATAATGTTTATGCCTCATGTCTATAAGCATAATATAAAAGCATACTGGTCCACAGATCGGCTAATTTCTACCCCGGTCTTCAGTGAAATCATCCCGGTGAACAGGTTTATCTTACTGTTACGTATGTTGCACTTCTCTGACAAAACCAGGCCTGACAGAAGTGACAGGTTATGCAAGATTAGAAATTTTTTTATGTATCTGAAAGAAAAGTTCAACATGTACTTTTACCCATTCAAGAATCTTGTACTTGACGAATCTTTGATTTTGTTCAAAGGTAGACTGTCATTCAAACAGCATATACCTAGCAAGAGGAAACGCTTTGGTATAAAACTGTTTGTACTCTGTGACTGTGACAGTGGCCCAGTATTGGATATTGTTGTATACACGGGAAGTAAAACATTGAAAGATACCAGGATGTTATTGGGTATCTCAGGTAACGTAGTGAGAAGCATGATGGCACCTTGGTAAAGGGCATACATTATATACCGATAATTGGTACACAAGCCCTTTACTCAGTGATTTCTTGCGAGTGAACAAGACAGATGTGTGTGCCACAGTGCGTTCTAACCATAAATATATGCCCAGGTTCAACGCAGGTGCTTGTGGTGATGAGGTCCAGGTGTTTACTGCCATTGACATCATGGCATTACGGTGGCATGACAAACGAGATGTCACATTGTTGACAACCATTCACCGTAACGAAATGCAAGACAGTGGCAAAGTTGATAGAATAACTAATGAACATATTCGAAAACCAGTGACAGTGATTGATTATACACAAAACATGCTCTTGGTTGACAAATGTGACATGCAGATTGGCTTAACTTTTCTTCCATCTCATGGACATTTCAATGCTCATTGCATATAATATGTACCAAGTGAAGACTGGCAACAGACCACCATATGGTGAATTTTGTTTGTTGTCAGACAACTCATAATGAAGTACCAGATAACAACACCTGCTGTACAACAACGTCCTCGAACTCCTCAGGATATACCCAAGCGTTTGAGGAGGGAAGGTGATCATTTCATAATACAGCTTCCTGCAACTAAGAAGAAATTTGCTCAGAAGAGATGCATTGTCTGTGCACAAACAAAATGACGGCAACAAAGATGCGAAGACACTTGGTTTGTGTGTGAGGAATGTGAGGTGCCTCTGTGCATGGTGCCTTGTTTCAAGTGTTTCCACAAGCTCCAGCAGTTCTAAAAACATGTCCAGTGATTGTAAATATGTAAATATATGATAGAACATTAGTATTATACAGAATTTGTGCATGTTTATTATAATAAACAAAAGTGGTAAACAATAATATGATAATAACTTTAGTGCAGTTATTGTGTTCAAAACAGTGAGTTTATATATATACATTATATACAGTATTGGTCTCTCAGGCCCCAAATGTTAGTAGGAAAAGACAAAAATTAGAAAAGAAAAGAAAAAACTATAAAAAACGTAAAATAAAGTAATGCGCGTATGTGGAAATCGTCAATGTTGCCACCACCTGGTCATTTTGGGTAAACTTCTTGGCACTGTATCTCGGTAAGTACTGATCAGAAATTTTTTTGTTTTGTTTTATTACCTTTACAAAAATATACTCTTTAATTCTGTAAGAAAAAATATTTTTTTTTTTTTTAACCCTTTCAGGGTCCGTCCCGTAGATCTACGGCTTTACGTTCAGGGTCCAAACCGTAGATCTACGCCATGAGCTCAGCTCACTCTGATAAACTGTGAGTGGTACATTTGGGCCTAGATATGAGAGAATACATCTATGTGGTATGTGTGCACCACATAAAACAGATCCTGCAGCACACTGTGTATAATGAGAGAAAAAAAATGAAATGATTTTTCGATTAAAACAGCAACTTTGCAGTGTTTTTTCGTATGTTTTTTATAGTTGTATTTGCGATTTCTTGGTCTCATTTGATAGAATGGAAGACATATTACAGAAATAGAGATGATTTTGATTGGTTTTAGCATTGGAAATGACTTGAAACTGAGTTCAAAGTAGCGGAAATGTTAAATTTTTGCCGATATTCAAGAGTAAACAAGCGACCTCACACGTCTAATACACGTCAGCTGGTGGGTCTAATATACATTCACAAATATGGTGATGATATTTATACAATTATTACAGCATTGCATAACAGTAAATCTTCTATTTTTTGGTGTGAATAAAAATTCATTATGTGAATAAAAAATCAAAATGGAATTTATTTGTAAAGCCTCAAAACATAACTAATGAACAGAGGAAATGTTAGTTTAGTGCCAGGAATGCCTACATTGTTCATTCTGGACCCTATTTTGAAATTGGAATATTTTGAACTTTGTGTTAAATTGGCCAAATTAACAATTTCCGATCACTTTATTTTGTAGTTGAAACAGTTGACTTGGCGATTTCTTGTGCTCAATCGATAGAATAGAAGTAATACTAGTGAAATAGCTAAGAATTTGGTTGATTGGAATAATGTAATTGGCCTAAAATGGGAGTCAAAGTCGGCAAAATCGCCGATTCGTAAATATCGCTGACACATCAAAATTCGCGAGAGCATAATTTCGTCAGTTTTCCACCAAATTTCGTACTTTTTGTTTTATTACCTTCACAAAAAGATTCTCTACGATTTCATAAGAAAAAATAACAAATTTTTTTTTTTGAAAATTCTTGGACACTGGTGCGTGACTCCAGATTTGGGCCTTGGACCCTGAAAGGGTTAACAAAAGGAAAATTATATTATACATTAGAGTAAGAGCATTAACATTTGGCATTTATTTGCTCTATAACTTATATTAGCCCTCACTGAGTTGCATTGCTACAGGAGCAGGTTAGTTCTTACACATTTGCATTTAGTTAGTGATATTGGTGTTGCAGGGGAAGCGGTGGTATTTGGTTGGGAGCAAGCCATCACCTGGGATGGTCGTCAGGTGACTCCCCTACTGACTGACTCATGCCATCATCTACTGGTGTTGCTGACACATGTTAATGAACCTACTGCCATCACCATTCACATGGAGGACCTTAGCACACACCCTCGCCAGATCCTCAGCTTCTTTAGTGGCACCAGTGTCGTTACTCTGGACTCAAACTTGAAGGTTTTTGGGTGTACTGAAATTGTCTTAGTATTCAAGGGAATTTGTTGCTGATCAGTTGATAAAAATGATTTACAAGTACAGTAAGTCCCCAACCAGTGATAATCTATGTTATGAATATCTGCATTCTAAAACAGTCACTTATGTCCACAGATGACCTATAACTTTAAGCACATCCGACGACCATTTTTGGAGGTAGGAGAGCTGAGTATGAGATGGTCAAGGAATCGGGCAAGTGTAGCCACAGCTGCTGGCCTCAGCCTAGAATGTGAGAGAGACCAAGACTTGTGTCGTTTGGCCATCACTGGAGACCACTTTGCTGCCACTGCTGGCCTTCTTGGTGTCTTTGACTTTGACAACAACACTGATTTTATGACCAGTGGCTGGGAGATAGTTAGTAAACCTGCCCACTGTCACTTATTTAGTAAACTTGTCCACTGTCACTTAGTAAACCCATCCACTGTTACTTATCTTAAAATAATAGCAAACTAGCATTTACATGTATACACATTGATGTGCTTACTAAGCTACTTGACAAGGATGGGTCTTTTTTTTCAACATGAAACTAATGCAACATGCAACTAATGCAACATTTTATTGTGGCAATGTTTCACTTTCCAGGAGCTTTACCCTCACCTCAGTCATTATTGTAAAACCCAACACAAGATCAGAGGTTTCCTTTTACCATCATGTACCACATAGGGAATGATTTTTTTTTATACCATGCACACTTATAATAGTATTTTAATGAAGACTCTCATTACCAGACTAATAAGGGAGAGGGCATGTATGATATTGCTGATTATCTGAGGCTTCCAAGTTATGAAATTAATTTTTCATGATTGTCCAGTTGTCTTTTGAACTAGTGGACTTGGTCCATTAATGCAAAAGACAACCGGACACTGAGAATATGTTTATTGTAACCTGTAGTATTATAGTATTCAGTACTATAAAATTATTACTCTGTATTTATTTTATAGTACTGAACATAGTTTACAAAAATTTTACTTACATTTTTGTGGTGGGGATATGAGGTGTAAACTGACATGATTAATAGTAATGACTCAGAATAATTTTTATTCTGAACTGTAAAGCTCAACTATCATCTACACTAAACCTAGGGGCATATTCTTTAAGTTTGTCCTTGCTTTTACAGATATCAGACACTATTTCTTAATACCATATTCCTCACATACCCGTCCCACTGAGATGCCAGACTCAACCTTCTTTATTAGTTCAAGTTTATGCTTAACATTGAAAACCACATACATTTTTTGTATTTGCTCTTGGCACCACAACTTCCTTTAGAAACTACATTAATTGTCTTGTACTTAATATGTTAATAAAGTCACACAAACACTGGATCCAAGAAAAATGATACTGAATGATGAGTGCATGTATAAGAGAGCACAAACAATAAACTGGCATGGATTTCCTGCAGCTCAGGAAACAATGAAAACAGACAAACAGGCTGCTCTAGCCTGTTCCAGACAAACATCCATATACAGTGGACCCTTGAATTTCGTGATTAATCCATTCCAGAGAGTCTGCCGAAATTCAAAATTCACGAGTTTCAAAACCGTTTTCCTCATAGGAAATAATGTAAATCAAATTAATCCATTCTAGACACCCAAAAGTATTAAAAAAATATTTTTTTTACATTAAATGTACATTTATCTACACAGAAAACAATGAGACATGAATAAAACGCTGAGGTCAGTGGTCACCTGCGGTCATACCTGTCCTAAGCTCTGGGAGTTAGCGTGGGGTGTTACCAAACACCATGGCTTGTTGTAATGTTTTAGAATCTCAGGTTAAAGTGTTGAAGAAGGAGGTTCTACTTCAGGAGAAAAATAGGAGGCTGAAGCTTCGCCTAGATGAGTTTGAGAGCGAGTGTGAGGAGGATTTAGCTGGTAAGGAGGAAATGGTCACTAGCAGTGATAGTGGCAGCCGCTTTAAGTGGCAAGTGGTTCACAGTTCAGGAAGAAGGAAGATAAAGAGGGTTAACAGAGATGTGAAGGTAGGAAATCGATGCTCTGTTCTCCAGGATGAGTGCACTTCAGTGATTAGTGAGGTTGAAGGTACCACTGATTCCCCTGCTAATTAAGGTAAGAATATTTTAATAATAGGAGATTCTCAGGTAAGATATATGGACCGTGCTTTTTGTAACAGAGACAGAAAAGTCAGACAGAGTGTGTGCCTTCCAGGAGCTGGTGTTGGTGACATAGTCAGCAGGTTAGATAATATTATGTCAGGTAATGGGAACAAGCCTATTATCTGTCTTAGTGCTGGGGGTAATGACATTGGGAAGGGCAGGAGACAGGAGCCACTGGATAAGTACAGGTCAGCCATAGAAGTAGTTAGGTCTGAGGGAGGGATCCCAGTCATATGTAGCATCTTGCCTAGAAAGGGAGTGGGCAATGAATGCATGTCTAGGGCAATTGGTATAAATTGCTGGCTAGACAGGTACTGCAAGGAACTTGCAATCCCATTCATTGATAACTGGGACCTGTTCTTTGGCAAACATGATGTGTATGCAAGGGATGGGGTTCATCTCTCTGGGGATGGAGTGGTTGCATTAGCCAATTCAATTGAGAGGATAATTGATGACTTGTCTAGGAATTTAAACTGATAGATTATAGAGGTATCAGTGTTTGTGGGAAACAATCAGGCTGCAGTATTAGGGTTAAAAACAGCAGTTATTACTGGGAGACCTCAGGGATATGTTTAAAAGACATTATTCAAAATAAAGTTGCTAGTAATGGCAAATCAGTTGATCAACAAACAAAGAGAGATAGCAGAGGGCAATGAGTGACTAGCTCCCTTAAGGTTTACTATACAAATAGTAGGGTCTAAGAAATAAGATAGATGAGCTAAGATTACTTGCAAGTGTAGGTAATATAGATATTATTGGTATAACAGAGACCTGGTTCAACCTTAAAGATAAACACCTTCTGAATACAACATACAGGGTTATAAACTATTCCACACTGATAGGGTCAACAGGAAGGGTGGTGGAGTGGCAATGTATGTCAGAGAAAATTTAAATTGTTGTCTTAGACATGATATAAGATTAGAAACATCAAACACAGAATTTGTTTGGCTACAGTTTCTCGAGGGTCATGACAAATTAATTTTGGGTGTGATTTATAGGCACCCAAACCTTGATAGGGAGTGCAGTAAGCTGTTATGGGACAAAATTCATAAGGCATCTAGATGTGATAATGGGAGATTTTAACTGTAGACAAATTGATTGGAACAATAAGACAGGAAATCTTGAGTCTAGTGACTTTCTTGATACAGTTCAGGATAGATTTTTAGAACAGGTTGTGACAGAACCAACTAGAGGAAACAATCTGCTTGACTTGGTGCTTGCCAACAAAGAGTCACTAATTAATAATATTGAGGTTAATGATGAGCTTGGGGAAAGTGACCACAAATCACTTAGTTTCAATACATCATGGAATTACCCAGATAACTGCAATCAAATCTCTGTCCCAGATTTTCGCTTGGTTGATTTCATGGGACTGAAAAATTACCTGGGTGGCTAAATTGGGATGTCCTGACTATGGGTCAGGTAGGTCATCTTGGTTGCCAATATGACGTTTTTCAGAGCATAGTTCTAGCTGCCCAGACAACTTTTGTTCTGAGTAGGGAAATTAGATCTAACAAAAATGATCCCAAATGGATGAACAATAGATTAAAACATCTCATTGGTCAAAAGAGAGGCATATATAGGCATATCAAAAGTGGGGATGGGCAGTTAAGAAATCAATATATTCAATTGAAGAGAGAAATAAAGAAAGGAATAAGAAAAGCAAAAAGGGATTATGAGGCTAAGGTCGCAAAGGATTCAAAGACTAACCCAAAAGGGTTCTTTCAGGTATACAGAAGTAAGATTAGGGACAAGATTGGCCCACTTAAGAGTAACTCTGGTCAGATCACTGAGAGTGAAATTCTCAATACCTACTTCCTCTCAGTTTTCACCCAGGAAAATACTAGCGATATTCCTGAAATAATAGATTATGTAGAACAGGACGATAATAAACTATGCACGATTGCGGTAACTAGTGACATAGTCCTCAGACAAATAGAGAAACTAAAACCTAACAAATCCCCATGCCCCGATGAACTGTTTGCAAGGGTGAAGGACTGTAAAGAGGAACTTAGCATACCTTTGGCTAATCTTTTTAACATATCACTACAAACTGGCATAGTGCCTGATAAGTGGAAAATGGCAAATGTAATACCTATTTACAAGGCAGGCGACAGGTCCTTGGCTTCGAACTATAGACCAGTAAGCCTTACCTCCAGAGTGGGAAACTTTATGGAATCAATAATTGCCGAAGCAATTTGTAGCCATCTTCATAGGCGCAGATTGATTAATGAATCTCAACACAGTTTTACAAAGGGGCGCTCCTGTCTTATGAATTTACTAACTTTTTTCACTAAGGTGTTTGAGGAGGTAGATCATGGTAATGAATATGATATTGTGTATATGGACTTCAGTAAGGCTTTCGATAGAGTTCCACATAAGAGGCTATGAGGAAACTTAAGGCACACGGAATAGGAGGAGAAATTTTTTCCTGGGTAGAGGCATGGCTCACAAATAGGCAGCAGAGAGTTTGCATGAATGGGGAGAAATCAGAATGGGGCATGTCACAAACGGTGTTCCTCAGGGGTCAGTGTTGAGCCCATTGTTGTTCACAATTTACATAAACGACATAGATGAGGGAATAAATAGCGACATAAGCAACTTTGCTGATGACACCAAAATAGGCCGTCCAATTAATTCTAATGAGGACACTAGAGCACTCCAGGATGATTTGAATGGTCAGAGAAGTGGCAGATGCAGTTTAATATAGACAAATGCAAAGTTCTAAATGTTGGACAGGAAAATAACCATGAGACATATAAACTAAATAATGTAGATCTTAATACTACTGATTGCAAAAAGGATTTAGGAGTTCTGGTTAACAGTAATCTAAAACCAAGACAACAGTGCATTAGTGTTTGCAGTAAAGCTAACAGAATTCTTGGCTTCATATCTAGAAGTATAAATAATAAAAGTCCTCAGGGTGCTCTTCAACTCTATATATCCTTGGTTAGGCCTCATTTAGATTATGCTGCTCAGTTCTGGTCACCATATTACAGAATGGATATAAATGCTCTGGAAAACATACAGAGGAGGATGACAAAGATGATCCCACATATCAGAAATCTTCCCTATGAGGATAGACTGAGGGCCCTGAATCTGCACTCTCTGTCGAAAGGCATAGAATTAAGGGGGATATGATCGAGGTGTGTAAATGGAAAACAGGAATAAATAAAGGGGATGTAAATAGCGTGCTGAAAATTTCCAGCCAAGACAGGACTCGCAGCAATGGTTTCAAGTTGGAAAAATTCAGATTCAGGAAGGATATAGGAAAGCTCTGGTTTGGTAATAGAGTTGTGGATGAGTGGAACAAACTCCCGAGTACAGTTGTTGAGGCTAAAACATTGTGTAGTTTTAAAAATAGGTTAGATAAATACATGAGTGGGTGTGGGTGGGTGCGAGTTGGACCTGACTAGCTTGTGCTGCTGGGTCTGGTGCCGTGCTCCTTCCTTGTGTGGAGGTGACCAGACTGGGTGGGTCATTGGGCTAATCTGGGGGGGGGGGGGGACATGGACCTGCTCTGCATGGGTCAGTAGGCCTGTTGCAGTGTTCCTTCTTTCTTATGTTCTTACCATTATTGAAGAGTTGTTGATGTGTGGAGAAGGGGAGAGGATGGAAGAGTTACTATTGTTTGGAAGGAGAATCCCCTACCATAAGGACTTCACATACCAAGTCCTTTTCTGGGGTTACTTCCCTTCTTTGTTTTTTAATGCAACTAAGACCAGCTTGAGAGTCTCTGGACCCCTGTCACTCAAAAAATTATTCCAGAAAGGTCTGTTTCTGGCATTTCTTTAAAATTTACCTAAATTGAGACAAGACATTGTCATTGAACATGTCGCATACACGGCCTGCAACAGCTTTGTCAGGGTGATGTTCCTCCACAAATTTTTCCATCCTAGTCCACATTGCACACATCTCCTTAATCTCTGAAGAAAGCAACTTCTTCCCTCTTGCTTCCTCTGAAGCAATTTCCTGGGCTGTGGTCTGTTGCTGTTGCAGATTAAGGTCTAGCAGCTCTTCAGTGGTTAGCTCTTCATTGTGGTCCTCCACCAACTTTTCCACATCCTTGCCACTAACTTCCAACCCCATGGACTTCCCCAATGCCACAATAGATTCCACAACTGGCATGGGGTCCTCAGGGTCAGCCTCAAACTTTTCAAAATCTTTGTTGAGGACACATTCTGGCCACAATTTTCTCCAAGCAGAATTCATCATCCTGGAAGTCACTCCCTGGCAAGCCTTACCTATAAAGTTTATGCAATGGAGGATATTGAAGTGATCTTTCCAAAACTCTCTTAGGGTCAATTCAGAGTCCGAGGTTATGTTAAAGCACCTTTGAAACATTGCTTTGGTGTAGAGGTTTTTGAAGTTTGAAATGATCTGCTGGTAAGTGGGCTGGAGGAAAGGAGTGGTATTAGGGGGCAAGAACTTCACTGTGATGAAATTAAACTCCTTCACCATTTGCTCTTCCAAGTCTGGAGGATGAGCAGGAGCATTGTCCATTACTAGGAGGCACTTCAGTTCCAATTTATTTTCCAGGAGGTATTTGTTCACACTGGGATCAAACACTCATGGAACCAATCAAGGAAAATGTTCCTCATGACCCATGCCCTACTGTTAGCCTTCCACAACACACACAAATTATCCTTCATGACACTGTTTTTCTTGAACACACTGGGATTTTCAGAGTGATACACCAGTAAAGGCTTCACTTTGAAATCCCCACTAGCATTACCACACAACATGAGAGTTAGCCTGTCTTTCATAGGCTTGTGTCCTGGCAGTGCCTTTTCCTCCTGCGTGATGTAGGTCCTCTTTGGCATTTTCTTCCAAAAGACGCCTGTTTCATCACAATTGAACACTTGTTGGGGGATGAATCCTTCAGCCTCTACATAGTCCTTGAATTCACTTTTGAATTTTTCAGCCACATGTTTGTTTGAACTGGCAGCCTCACCATGCCTTACAGCATTGTGTATGCTACTTCACTTCTTGAAATATTTGAACCAGCCTTTGCTGGCCTTGAATTCACCTACATCAGCACTCATTCCAGGCCACTTCTTTACAAGATCGTCATGCAGCTGCCTTTCCTTTTCGCGAATTATCGACTACTTAACACTATCTCCTGCTAACTCTTTTGTTTGATCCACACCAGCAACAACTTCTCAACATCTTTGATTATTTGCGATCTCTTTTTCGTTAGCATATTCACCCCTTTTGCAACATCAGCTTCCTCAATTTCTTTTTTCTTTGCCACAATGGCAGTGATGGTTGAATGGGCCTTCCTGTACATCCTGAAGAACTCCGCCACACACACTCCACTTTCATATTTTTCTATGATCTCTTTCTTTACTTCAATAATGTTTCTCACTTTCTTTACCAAAGGGCTGGCACTAGGAGCTTTCTTTAGGCACATGGTGGCTTATTTAGCAGTTGCAAGCACTAAAACAAATGAAATATATTAAGAAATGTATGAACGCGTGAGGTGATCATTACTTGCCGAGATACAATGCGTTTCACCGATTTCTAAGCCAAATCACGAAAATCAAGCCAATATTTTGACAAAAAGAGTCACCAATTTCCAAAATTAACGATATTCAAGGGGGACAAAATTCAAGGATCCACTGTAACTTAAATAATTTACTTTGAACATTTATGCAATCTGCTTAACTATTCCATAAGCTATTTAAGTATGATAATGATGTTTTTATTTATTTATTTTTTTATTTATTTATTTATTTATAATTTGAGCACACTTACAGAGGTACAAAAAAAAATACAGATAAGAGCAGCATGCCAAAGCCACTTATACTATGCATAGCATTACGGGCTGGCTTAAAATTAACTTAAGATTAACTAAGCAATGATGAAATCAGTGAAAAACATTAATGTAAACTGATTACTATAAAGCACAAGTGAGTATTACAAAGACAGGTCATATGGTTGCATGCATTGTTGTAAATTCAGTAGAATGGAGTATTCTGTTAGGTAGTGAATTTAAAAAATAATAAAGTTAGATTGGGTTTTAGGTTTAACATTTATGTGATATAATTGTGAGAAACATTTAAGATATACAATTTATAAGGTTCAGTTATTCAGTATTTATTTGGTTTTGGGTGAGTAAGTGATCTTTGAGAAGAGACTTGAATTTATAAACAGGTAGTGTTTCTTTTATATTTACAGGTAATGAATTCCAGATTTTAGGGCCTTTTATGTGCATTGAGTTTTTGCATAGCGTGAGATGGACACGAGGAATATCAAAGAGTGATCTGTGCCTTGTGTTATGGTCATGTGTTCTGTTGAGGTTGGCAAGGAGATGTTTGAGGGGAGGGTTAATATCAGAGTTGAGTGTTCTATGTATGTAATAGGTGCAGTAATAAGTATGGATGTTTTGTATGGTGAGTAGGTTGAGTGTATTGAATATTGGTGGAGTGTGCTGCCTGTAGTGAGAATTTGTTATCATTCTAACTGCAGCCTTTTGTTGGGTAATTAGTGGTCTGAGATGGTTACTTGTTGTTGAGCCCCATGCACAAATTCCATAGGTGAGATAGGGGTAAATAAGAGAGTGATATAGGGCCAGGAGGGCTGACTGTGGAGCATAGTACCGTATCTTCGATAGTATGCCTACAGTCTTGGAAATTTTCTTAGAAATTTGTTGTATATGTGTATGAAATTTGAGTCTATTATCAAGGTGGATTCCTAAGAATTTTCCCTCTGTTAGCTTTGTGATAGGTGATCCGTTTATCATTATGTTAAGAGGGACATCTGTAGCTCTGTTACCAAACTGAATGAAGTAGGTTTTGTCAATGTTTAGTGTAAGTTTGTTAGTACTCATCCAGGTAGATATTTTCTGTAATTCGGTATTTACAGTATTGGCTAGCGTGACTGGGCTCGGGTGGGAGAAGACGTATGTTGTGTCATCAGCAAATAGTGTGGGTTTGAGTAATTGAGAAGCATTTGGTAGGTCATTTATGTATAGGAGAAAGAGAAGAGGGCCAAGGACACTTCCCTGTGGGACACCAACTGTAATTGGTTGTGCAGAAGAGTTTGCCCCATTTGCGTACACATATTGGCTTCTGTTGCTGAGGTATGACTTGAGGTAGTTGAGGGAGTGCCCTCTTATACCATAGTGTGATAATTTTACGTGGAGCAAGTCATGGTCAACTGTATCAAAAGCTTTACGTAAGTCAATGAAGATCCCCAGTGGGACTTCTTTTTTCTCTATTGCAGTGTATATATGTTCTAGCATGTGTATAATAGCATCATTAGTATTTTTATTAGGCCTGAATCCAAATTGGCAGGGGTTGAGTATGTTTTGGGAGATAAGGTAGGAGTAGATTCGTTTATGAATTAATTTTTCGAAGATTTTTGAGAGAGGGTGTAAGTTGGATATTGGCCTATAGTTATTCAACTCTGTTTGGTCTCCTCCTTTGTGGATCGGGGTGACCCTTGCTATTTTGAGTACTGTAGGGAAGGTGGAGGATTCAATGGATTTGTTAAAGAGTGTTGCAATGATTGGTGATAGCACTTGTGACACTTTTTTGTATATAAAGGGTGGTAAGGTATTTAAATCTCCTGCCTTGTTTTTTAGTGCGTTGATAATAAGGGAGACTTCGTATGGGTTAGTCGGAGCTAGGAACAGTGTGTTCGGGTAGTTTAAATGTATTAATACAATAGTAGGCACCAAAGAAAGCCACAAATTATGCAGTGCATTTTGGGCAACTAATCATAAGAACTAGACGTAGACTATGGACCTTTCCATGTATGATAAACCTGTATATAATGTAATATACTATGTATGATGGGTAAATACCATTTGAAAATTGCCTGAAAAACTTTGTACATGTTCTACTTGTACTCTTGGTTCTCAGTAAGTACCAGTAGTTCAGGTTCATGAACATAAGAGGACCCAAAATCTGGAACTCTCTGCCAGAAATCTCCAGAACCACTGACTCAGTTAGCATTTTTACAACTACAGTTAAAAAACACCTTATCTTCTTAACCTATCCCAGTCCATCATAAATACAAATGTAAAAACTATATATGCGTTTGATCAATATCATGAACATAGGTAAAACATTATAATCAATATATGCTTACTCTCATTATCTATAATCCTCTCAAATGTTAATCATTCCATTTTGTCTGCCTAAGGTTAATAATCAAAACTGTAATTCCTCTCTACCAAACTTATTAAAGCCGTATAGCATGAACTAATAGAATACAGTGGACCCCCGGTTAACGATATTTTTTCACTCCAGAAGTATGTTCAGGTGCCAGTACTGACCGAATTTGTTCCCATAAGGAATATTGTGAAGTAGATTAGTCCATTTCAGACCCCCAAACATACACGTACAAACGCACTTACATAAATACACTTACATAATTGGTCGCATTCGGAGGTGATCGTTATGCGGGGGTCCACTGTATTTAATTCTCTTGTATTCATTGTAAACTCACCTAGTGACCATATGAACAAAATTACTGTACTGTTTTTGCCTTATTAATCTTAAGTTACTCTTAAGTTTGCCCAAAATGCTCTGCATATAAAGATGCTTTTGGCATCTACACCCAATTGTTATACCCCTCTGTACAAACATGTATCATGCTAAAATCAATTTTTTTTTTTTTCAACAAGTTGACTGTCTCCCACCGAGGCAGGGCGACCCAAAAAGAAAGAAAATCCCCAAAAAGAAAATACTTTCATCATCATTCAACACTTTCACCTCACTCACACATAATCACTGTTTTTGCAGAGGTGACCAGAATACAACAGCTTAGAAGTATATATGTATAAAAATACACAATATATCCCTCCAAACTGCCAATATCCCAAACCCCTCCTTTAGAGTGCAGGCATTGTACTTCCCATTTCCAGGACTCAAGTCCGGTTATATAAAATAACCAGTTTCCCTGAATCCCTTCACTAAATATTACCCTGCTCACACTCCAACAGATCGTCAGGTCCCAAATACCATTTATCTCCATTCACTCCTATCTAACACGTTCATGCACACTTGCTGGAAATCCAAACCTCTCACCCACAACACCACCTTTACCCCCTCCCTCCAACCTTTTCGAGGACGACCCCTACCCTGCCTTCCTTCCCCTACAGATTTATACGCTCTCCATGTCATTCTACTTTGATCCATTCTCTCTAAATGACCAAACCATCTCAACAAACCCTCTTCAGCCCTCTGACTAATACTTTTATTAACTCCACACCTTCTCCTAATTTCCACACTCCGAATTTTCTGCATAATATTTACACCACACATTGCCCTTAGACAGGACATCTCCACTGCCTCCAACCGCCTCCTCGCTGCAGCATTTACAACCCAAGCTTCACACCCATATAAGAGTGTTGGTACTATTATACTTTCATACATTCCCTTCTTTGCCTCCATAGATAACATTTTTTGCCTCCACATATACCTCAATGCACCACTCACCTTTTTTCCTTCATCAATTCTACGATTAACCTCATCCTTCATAAACCCATCCGCTGCCATATCAACCCCCAAATATCTGAAAACATTCACTTCTTCCATACTCCTCCTCCCCAATTTGATATCCAATTTTTCTTTATCTAAATCATTTGATACCCTCATCACCTTATTCTTTTCTATGTTCACTTTCAACTTTCTACCTTTACACACACTCCCAAATTCGTCCACTAACCTTTGTAATTTTTCTTTAGAATCTCCCATAAGCACAGTATCATCAGCAAAAAGTAACTGTGTCACTTCCCATTTTGTATTTAATTCCCCATAATTTAATCTCGCCCCTCTCCTGAATACCCTAGCATTTACTTCTTTTACAACCCCATCTATAAATATATTAAACAACCATGGTGACATTACACATCCCTGTCTAAGACCTACTTTTACTGGGAAGTAGTCTCCCTCTCTTCTACACACCCTAACCTGAGCCTCACTATCCTCATAAAAACTCTTTACAGCATTTAGTAACTTACCACCTATTCCATATACTTGCAACATCTGCCACATTGCTCCCCTATCCACTCTTATCATATGCCTTTTCTAAATCCATAAATGCAATAAAAACTTCCCTACCTTTATCTAAACACTTGAAATCAATTTATTATTATTATATTATTATTATTTTTTTTTTAACATGTCTTTCATTTGCTCAGCCAGCAACTGAGGAGGAGTGGGCCCAAAGCTGGCGGGTGTCAACATCAGAGCAGTGCTCCTCCCAGTTACCAGAGTCTCACATCCCAACATCCCATGGAAACCAATGCACTGATCTCTTTCATGCTCCTGCTTCTCCCTTCAGGTACAGAATTTCCCTATTTTTCTTGCCTGTTTTCTGTTCTCATATTATGTATGGTATCTTTTGGCCTATAGGGCTCTGACCTGCTCAACCCATCCCCCTCTTTTAGAGTTTCGAGGAAAATAAAAGGAATGGTTTTATAGTTTATTTTATTGTGAACAGTTAGTGTTTATAAAATGAAAGTAGTAAAGGAACAAGAAACATGTATGAAAATTGCAAAGAATAGTATATGGTATGGAATAGTATATGTATAGCACTCTGAGTGACCCAGGCTTGACCAGTCAAATGTTGACTTGACTATAATAACCTCTGGTATTGGCTGAGCATTCCATGCCATGATTGATCATAAACAGTCCCTGATCTGGGGCTCCCCATCATTGTGTAGAAGGTCATACAGGTCGACCATTACTAATCCGGCATGTAAACGTTTATTATTTTTTGTTACCTAATAAAACTGCATTGCTCTAGACCTTTCAGCAGTTCACCTGTTAACTGAATTAACCTATCAGTAGAGAGACTAACTGAAATTAATGATGGAACTGGATTAGTGATTGCAGGATCTGTAATGGCCGACCTGTAACACCTTGCTGGTGGTTGATTTTGGTAACACTTTGTTTTTTCTGCACACATCATCTGATCATTAAAGAAAAATGTTAGTTTTAACCCTTTCACTGTCTCGACCCCTGAAATTAACACTTACTGCTTTAGATGGCCATCACTTAGAGCTATGACAATGAGGCCAGGGTTCATCACATAGCTCTGTCATGAGCTCAGGTCACTCACATAAGCTCTGAGCAGTAAATTTTGGCCTAGATATGAGAGAATGGGTCTGTGGGGTGAGTGTACAGCATATAAAAAAAAATCCTGCCTCATGTAGTGCATGATGGGAAAAACAAAATCATGGTTTTATTGACAGTTTCTTGGTATCATTTGATAGAATGGAAGACATATTACTGAAATAGAGATTATTTTGATTGGTTTCAGTACTGGAAGTAACTTGAAATTGAGCTCAGATTAGCAGAAATGTTTGATTTTTGTCGATATTCTAGAGGATGGGTAATGGCCCCCTACAACTCCCAATTTATTTTATGGGTTTTTAATAGCTCTGATTCAATTATTGGAATGCTGTAAATCATGAATAATTTTTCCTGGTTATACAATAGGGCCTCGCTTTATGGCGTTCCGCTAATACGACAATTTCAAATTATGACCAAAATTTCCTATACGGCAAGCGGTCTTTCAAATACGGTGCACCCCACCCAGTTTGTTTATATTCACCGTGAGCACATCTATTATGTCTGGAAACTCCAAAATTTCAAGTGTTTTAAAGTTATTGCATATTTTATATATATATATTTTTTTTTTTTTTTTTTTTTATCACACTGGGCGATTCCCACCAAGGCAGGGTGGCCCGAAAAAGAAAAACTTTCACCATCATTCACTCCATCACTGTCTTGCCAGAAGGGTGCTTTACACTACAGTTTTTAAACTGCAACATTAACACCCCTCCTTCAGAGTGCATGCACTGTACTTCCCATCTCCAGGACTCAAGTCTGGCCTGCCGGTTTCCTTGAACCCCTTCATAAATCTTACTTTGCTCACACTCCAACAGCACGTCAAGTATTAAAAACCATTTGTCTCCATTCACTCCTATCAAACACGCTCACGCATGCCTGCTGGAAGTCCAAGCCCCTCGCACACAAAACCTCCTTTACCCCCTCCCTCCAACCTTTCCTAGGCCGACCCCTACCCTGCCTTCCTTCCACTACAGACTGATACACTCTTGAAGTCATTCTGTTTCGCTCCATTCTCTCTACATGTCCGAACCACCTCAACAACCCTTCCTCAGCCCTCTGGACAACAGTTTTGGTAATCCCGCACCTCCTCCTAACTTCCAAACTACGAATTCTCTGCATTATATTCACACCACACATTGCCCTCAGACATGACATCTCCACTGCCTCCAGCCTTCTTCTCGCTGCAACATTCATCACCCATGCTTCACACCCATATAAGAGCGTTGGTAAAACTATACTCTCATACATTCCCCTCTTTGCCTCCAAGGACAAAGTTCTTTGTCTCCACAGACTCCTAAGTGCACCACTCACTCTTTTCCCCTCATCAATTCTATGATTCACCTCATCTTTCATAGACCCATCCGCTGACACGTCCACTCCCAAATATCTGAATACATTCACCTCCTCCATACTCTCTCCCTCCAATCTGATATTCAATCTTTCATCACCTAATCTTTTTGTTATCCTCATAACCTGACTCTTTCCTGTATTCACCTTTAATTTTCTTCTTTTGCACACCCTACCAAATTCATCCACCAATCTCTGCAACTTCTCTTCAGAATCTCCCAAGAGCACAGTGTCATCAGCAAAGAGCAGCTGTGACAACTCCCACTTTGTGTGTGATTCTTTATCTGTTAACTCCACGCCTCTTGCCAAGACCCTCGCATTTACTTCTCTTACAACCCCATCTATAAATATATTAAACAACCACGGTGACATCACACATCCTTGTCTAAGGCCTACTTTTACTGGGAAATAATTTCCCTCTTTCCTACATACTCTAACTTGAGCCTCACTATCCTCGTAAAAACTCTTCACTGCTTTCAGTAACCTACCTCCTACACCATACACTTGCAACATCTGCCACATTGCCCCCCTATCCACCCTGTCATACACCTTTTCCAAATCCATAAATGCCACAAAGACCTCTTTAGCCTTATCTAAATACTGTTCACTTATATGTTTCACTGTAAACACCTGGTCCACACACCCCCTACCTTTCCTAAAGCCTCCTTGTTCATCTGCTATCCTATTCTCCGTCTTACTCTTAATTCTTTCAATAATAACTCTACCATACACTTTACCAGGTATACTCAGCAGACTTATCCCCCTATAATTTTTGCACTCTCTTTTATCCCCTTTGCCTTTATACAAAGGAACTATGCATGCTCTCTGCCAATCCCTAGGTACCTTACCCTCTTCCATACATTTATTAAATAATTGCACCAACCACTCCAAAACTATATCCCCACCTGCTTTTAACATTTCTATCTTTATCCCATCAATCCCGGTTGCCTTACCCCCTTTCATTTTACCTACTGCCTCACGAACTTCCCCCACACTCACAACTGGCTCTTCCTCACTCCTGCAAGATGTTATTCCTCCTTGTCCTATACACGAAATCACAGCTTCCCTATCTTCATCAACATTTAACAATTCCTCAAAATATTCCCTCCATCTTCCCAATACCTCTAACTCTCCATTTAATAACTCGCCTCTCCTATTTTTAACTGACAAATCCATTTGTTCTCTAGGCTTTCTTAACTTGTTAATCTCACTCCAAAATTTTTTCTTATTTTCAACAAAATTTGCTGATAACATCTCACCCACTCTCTCATTTGCTCTCTTTTTACATTGCTTCACCACTCTCTTAACCACTCTCTTTTTCTCCATATACTCTTCCCTCCTTGCATCACTTCTACTTTGTAAAAACTTCTCATATGCTAACTTTTTCTCCCTTACTACTCTCTTTACATCATCACTCCACCAATCGCTCCTCTTCCCTCCCGCACCCACTTTCCTGTAACCACAAACTTCTGCTGAACATTCTAACACTACATTTTTAAACCTACCCCATACCTCTTCGACCCCATTGCCTATGCTCTCATTAGCCCATCTATCCTCCAATAGCTGTTTATATCTTACCCTAACTGCCTCCTCTTTTAGTTTATAAACCTTCACCTCTCTCTTCCCTGATGCTTCTATTCTCCTTGTATCCCATCTACCTTTTACTCTCACTGTAGCTACAACTAGAAAGTGATCTGATATATCTGTGGCCCCTCTATAAACATGTACATCCTGAAGTCTACTCAACAGTCTTTTATCTACCAATACATAATCCAACTAACTACTGTCATTTCGCCCTACATCATATCTTGTATGCTTATTTATCCTCTTTTTCTTAAAATATGTATTACCTATAACTAAACCCCTTTCTATACAAAGTTCAATCAAAGGGCTCCCATTATCATTTACACCTGGCACCCCAAACTTACCTACCACACCCTCTCTAAAAGTTTCTCCTACTTTAGCATTCATGTCCCCTACCACAATCACTCTCTCACTTGGTTCAAAGGCTCCTATACATTCACTTAACATCTCCCAAAATCTCTCTCTTCTGCATTCCTCTCTTCTCCAGGTGCATACACGCTTATTATAACCTACTTCTCGCATCCAACCTTTACTTTAATCCACATAATTCTTGAATTTACACATTCATATTCTCTTTTCTCCTTCCATAACTGATCATTCAACATTACTGCTACCCCTTCCTTTGCTCTAACTCTCTCAGATACTCCAGATTTAATCCCATTTATTTCCCCCCACTGAAACTCCCCTACCCCCTTCAGCTTTGTTTCGCTTAGGGCCAGGACATCCAACTTCTTTTCATTCATAACATCAGCAATCATCTGTTTCTTGCCATCCGCACTACATCCACGCACATTTAAGCATCCCAGTTTTATAAAGTTTTTCTTCTTCTTATATGTACTCTGATAATTATCCTTATGTGTACCTGTACCTAAATATACTTACACACTGTGTGGGTGTGCAGGTACACATTAAAATCACTAAGAGTCTCTCTACTCATGATGCCATAGTAATATGTACTATGTAATAATAATCTCTCTCTTGGGCACATTAAATGTCTTATTTTACATTAATATAGACATTTTCATTAATCCATCTATGACATTTTCTTCAAAATTATATAAGAAATACGTTACATAGCTTATAAACATTATATATACACCCACAGAATAAAAATTTACGTAAATATGAGATTTGTTTACAAAGAGGCTTTATAGGAGTGTCGGAAGAGTTATGTTTTCTCTAGTAAAACACTGGGGGATAACTATAGATAAATATTCCTTTCGTATGCCTTTATGCCTTCACTCTACTTATATACAGTGGACCCCCAGTTCGCGATGCTATCGGTATCCGATAAATCCGGTAACCGATGCATTATATCGCAGAAAATTTGCCTCACTCCCCGATACAAAACCCGGTATGCAATGTGGTTCGTACGAGATGTGTCCATGTGTGGCCTGAACTGCCCCGTGTGTGCCAGTGTTTACAAGCCAGCCAGTGTATGCGCATCTAAGGATACATTCGGTACATTCCATATTATCACTGTTTTTGGTGCCTGTTTTTGCAAAATAAGTCAACATGGGCCCCAAGAAAGCTCCCAGTGAAATGAAGAAAGAGATAATTGCAAAGTACGAAAGTGGAGTGCGTGTGTCGGAGCTGGTCAGGTTGTATAGTAAACCCCAATCAACCATATCTACTGTAAAATCACCCTCAGATAGCTATTGCAAGCCGTGCTGGTGACTATTACACTGACAATGTTGTGAACCACTTTAGGAAAGTCATAAAGGAACGAGAGGTACAGGCCTCTATGGACAGATATGTTGTGCGACAGAGGTCCAGTGACTCTCAACCTGGTCCTAGTGGCATTAAAAGAAGGGAAGTAACCCCGGAAAAGGACTTGCTACCTCAAGTCCTAATGGAGCGGGATTCCCTTTCTAAATGCTAACACCATCCACACACTCCCCCCC